>NW_006399953.1:2995919-3027257 GCF_000299155.1 Elephantulus edwardii
TCTGTCTCACGTACTTTGGGGATATGGCCAGGATATACTGGTCCTTGGAGAAGCACATCATGCCCAGAATGGTGGAGGAACAGTGGAGGAGAGGAAGGTCCTGGATGAGATGAATTAATACAGTATCTGGGGTAATGGAGGTTGGTGTGTTGGAATTAGTGAGACTGGCTCAGGAGAGGGAAGGGTTCAGGGCCGCTGTACATAGGGTAGTTATACATCACAGGCAACTCAACAGCACATAGCAACAACAAGTTACTATATTGATTGGTTTTTGTTTTTGTTTTTGTGTTTTTGTTTTGTTTTTGTTTAATTTAAGCCTCTTTTGTACTGTCAACGAGACTTTGGAAAGGGACTTTATATTTAAAAATCGATTGTTATTATATTTTGGAAGGATATTCTTTTAAGTGGTATAACACTATTCTGTCAATATGTTCTACTGAGATAGGTAACCTGGTGTTGCTGTGATACTGAACCTTGTGCCATTGGGGTGTCATGGTATAATGGTTACTCATGGTGGACAGTGTTTGGTGGAGCTCCCAGTTTAAGAAAGTTTTGGGAGTAGGAGTGGCATACACTTCCAAAACAACATGCACCTGGAAACTCTATGGACTATGATAAATATAGAAAGCCTTCAGGCCTTTTGTTCATAGGGTTGTTAGGAGTCGTGCTCTACTCGATGAAAATCAATAACAACAACAATACAGATTGAGATTGAATAGGTATGGGATAAGGATACAATCCTAAAGTACATCTTTCTTATTTTTAAATCATATCATGTTCCTTTTGGATAACTGGAGGCCCACCTCCAAGAAGCTGGGCTACATCCCTAAGGCACATGGTTTGAACCCAATAGTTGTTCCATTGGAGTAGGATGAGCAATTTTTTCTTGTGTAATTAATTGAAAAAAACCTGCAGGAGGGCCAGCTATGAGTCGGTTCTGGCTCGATGGCACACAACAACAAACAGCAGTGTTCCTTTGCTCTGTTTGCACTATAGCTTCTCAGTCTAGAATAGGTTTCACATGAGCACAGTTAAGTGTTCTGGGATTCTAATTCCCCTCAATGTTAGCCATAATTTATTAGGATTCGCATAGTCAAATGCAGTCAGTAAGGAACAAATAGACATTTTTCCTGTATTCTTTGTTTTCAGCCAGGATCCCCCTGGAATCATCAATGATATTCCTGGTGCCATAGCATAGACTGTGCAGGTGACTCCTCTCTACAGGTGACATTTATATAGAAATCTGAAGTGACTAAGGTAGTGCCATTGTTGTTGTTGTTGTTATGTGCCGTTGAGTCGTTTGCAACTCATAGCGACCCTATGTACAACAGCCTTAAACCCTGCTCTATCCTATGACAATCGCATGGCCTCTGACACATCCATCCCGATTACTCCAGTCATTGAATCCATCCACGTCATAGAGGGTCTTCCCCTCCTGTGCTGTCCCTCCACCCTCCCAAGCATGATGTCCCTCTCTAAAGACATGTCTCTCCTTACAACATGTCCATAGTATGTCAGACGAAGCCCTAGAATCCTTGCCTCCACTTCTCAATCCAACTTGAACATCTGGCAGTTCTCTGTCTATGAACGGTTCCAGCCATTTTATAATGATTCTCAAAAGTATTTTGCTTATACATGATATTAATGATTTTTTTTTTTATAATTTACACATTCTGTTGGGTTGCCTTACTTGGGAATGGGGGCAAATATGAATCTCCTCCATTCAGTTGGTCAGGTAGCTATCCTCCCAATTTTCTTGCATTGTCTGGTGATGAGGTCCAGGACTGCATCTGTCAATTGAAATATGTCAATTGGAATTTCATCAATTCCAGGGGCCTTATTTTTTCCCCAATGCCTTGAGTGAAAGTTCAACTTCTTCCTTCATTACCATTGGCTATTGATTAAATGGTATTTCCTGAAGTATTTCTGTGTTGACTAATTCTTTTTTGGTACAGTGATTCTGTGTATTTTCTTGAACTTCTTTTGGTGTTTCCTGGATCATTCAATATGTTGCCCAATACTGCAACTGGAGTCTTGAATTTGTTTTCCAGTTGTCTTCTCAAGCTGCTCTTTGAAATCTTCTGCTTGACTATTTGATTCAACATCTCCTCCTGATGCTCTAAAGCAATTTTCAGGGTCTCTTTTAACATTCATTTTGGTGTTTCTTCCTCCTATGTCTTTGTATTGACCTTTTGATCACTCGATGGATTATATCCTTGATGTCACCCCTCAATTAATTTGGTCTTTGATCATTAGTGTTCAGTACTTCAAACCTATTTTTTTAAATTTTAAAAATTGTTATTTTAATGAAAGTCTACCGAACTGTTGGTTTTCATGCAATCATTGCACATTTCACTCTATCCTCTTCCCTTCCCCCATCCACTTTGCAATGCATGTCTTTTTGCAAATTGTTGTCATACATAAAATGCCTAATTATACATTCCTTTCAGACAGTTCTTCACCACATCTTTTCCAAAGCAATGTTTAGTATTTATCTATTTTGCCCCTATTTTACCCCCCAACTCTCCATATCAGTTCTATTTTATAACAGTGGCTTATAACTTTTGTGACTAAGATTTCATTCAGTATAATGTCTTTGAGTCTCACCTATGTTGTGTAGTGTTTTACTTTACAAGTTTATTGTTTTCAAAACTGCACTAGCATTCCATTGTGATTCAAGTGAAAGGAGATTATTGACAATTTATACAAGTTGTATGTACACACATGCCCAGGTAAAACATAAAGGCTATTGACTGAAGAACAAATGCTTGAGAAGTAAGATAGAGTAAAGAAGAGACAGTTCCTAGGCTTGGGATTACTCTTTAACACAGATTGTGCAGGTAACTCCTCACTACAGGTGACATTTATCTAGAAATCTGAAGTGACTAAGATAGACAGCAATGTAGATCTCTGAGGAAAGAGCATTTTATACAGTAGGAAAAGTCACTGGTGGAGTCCTGCAATTAAACCATGCTTGAATTGTTCAGCAATTAGACAAGTGGTGTTATAGGCGATGGGTCTTTGGGTGGTCAGAGGTGATACTGGCTGGATTGTATACAGTAACTCTGCCAAATCTCAATGCTTCATGTTGTTGTTGTTATGTGTTGTTGAGTCGCTTGTGACTCATAGCAACCCTATGTACAATAGCCCCAAACCCTACTCTGTCTTGTGCCAATCGCACTGCCTCTGATACACCCATCCCGATTATCACAGTCACAGAATCAATCCACCTCATAAAGGGTCTTCCCCCCTGCTCTGTCCCTCCACCCTCCCAAGCATGATGTCCCTCACCAAGGACCAGTCTCTCCTTACAACATGTCCAAAATACATCAGAAGAAGCCTCAGAATCCTTGCCTCAGAATCAGCCTGGTTTAACCCTCTCCATGATGAATCTGTTTGTTTTCTTAGCAGTCCATGGTACCCTCAATACTCTTCTCCAGCACCACAGCTCAAAGGCATCAATTCTTCTCTCCTCCCTAGTCATTGTCCAACTCTCTGACTCATAACAAGTGATTGCGAAGACCATGGTCTGTATTAGACACACCTTAGTCTTCAGAGAGACACCATTGTTCTTCAGTACTTTGGAAAGGCCCCTAAGAGCAGACTTTCCCATCACAATACCTCTTTTAATTTCCTGGCTGCTGGTGCCAAGAGTGTTGACTATGGAGCCTAGCAAACTAAAGTTATGAGCAATCTCAATCTCTTCACCATCCATCCTGATGCTGCCAATTGGTCCAGTGGTGAGAATCTTTGTCTTCTTGACATTGAGCCTCAATCCATATTGAAGGCTGAAGTCCTTGACCCTCTGAAGCAAATGCTTCTGGTCCTCCTCAGTTCATACCATAACACATACTTTATCATGTTTTCTCTGTTGCTCTTAAATAAAATAAAATTCAGAGATAAATTTTATTATAAATCATAGTATTTACATGTAAGTCGATACTTAGAAATGTCATTTTAAAGTATTTTCTGATAATAATACAATAAGAATTAAATTAATGTGTATGTGTATATATGTGTACATAGGCTTTGTTATTGTTGTTAGGTGCTGTCGAGTATGACTCTTAGCTACTCCATGAACAAAATACCTGAATTCCTTTCTATCCTGCACCATCCTCACACTTCCTGACACACAAAAGCCCATTGTAGCAGTCACCATGTTAATTCATCTTGTTGATATATTTCCCCTCCTTTGCCAACCCTCCATCCTTCTAAGTGTCACATCCTTCTCCAAGGAATAGCCCCTCCTAGCAACATGCCTAAAATATAAGAGGCAAATGCTCATCATTTTAATCTCCAAAGAGCACTCCAGCTGCACCCTCTCTGAGACATATTTGTTTATTCTCTTGGCTATCTATAGGATGTTCAGTCCTCTTCTCCAGCACCACAGCTCAAAGGCATCATCAATTCTCTTTCTGTCATCCTTATTCATTGTTCAGGTCTCAGAATCATAGCAAGTGATTGGAAAGACTATGGTCTGAATCAGATGTACCTTAGTCCTCAAACAGACATCATTACTCCTCACTAATTTGCAAATGTCTCTAATTGCAAACTTCCCAATGTAATGTGTCTCTTTATTTCATGACTGCTGGTGCTTTAGGGTGCTAATTGTGGATCCAAACAAGATGAAGTTGTTGACAGCTTTAATCTCTTCTCCATACATCATGATGTTGCCTATCAGTCCAGTAGTAAGAATATTTGTTTTCTTGACATTGAGATTCAAAATCAAAAGATACAGTGGACAGGCCAATCATAAACCTTAAGCATAAATACAGATTTATAGAACTATATTGTATTGGTGACCTAAATATTGTGAGTGGTGAAGTGATTTTGAATAAAGAACAGTTCTTGAACAAGTTTGAAATGAAGCGATTCATAATGGACTGGTGTGAAACTACGAAGTTATACATGACATATAGTACGATTCAACGTGTGGATGTCTATTTAGTATATATAGGAAATGTGGCATCCTTGCTTTGCTCACTACATGGAAGAGAGCAGCACTGTTGGTGACAATAAACCTCCTTGGAGAGTTTTATAAAACAAGTCATCATTTCCATACTATTCCCACTGAGAAACATTCAATCACTTCCCTGATCACCACTTGACAGTGTTTTTGGCTTTTACTGGGAGTTTTATGGAAAGTTACAGAAAATTTTCCATCAGAGGAATACTCTGATCTGACTAATATTTTAGAAGTTCATCTCTGGCTTTTCTGGGAGTAGGCATCAGGAAGGAAGAGCAAAAGCCGTGCTGCAAAGACGTTGTAGAATTGTTCAGTTGGGAAAGGATGATATCACTCAGTGAGCTGGCGAGAAGTGAGCTAATTCTGGGCATATTATTTACGTGGATAGAAGGATTTGCTGAAGAGTTGCTTGTGAGAACAGAAAAAAGGGATGAGTTTAAAATACTTAAACTTGATTTCAATGAAGTAGTGTTCTAACATATAACTCATTAATCTTTTGTATTGACTTGATTTGAAGATCAGTCCAAAGATGTCGTGATTTGCAAAAATACTCTTGCTTGATACTAGTTTGCTAAGTTTAATATCCTTTGCATTTTCCTTCCATTGACATCCAGAGTTGTCAATAGAGACCGGAATTAGGACTATTTACTCTGTGTTCTTTTATTGAACTTATGAATGGTCTAAAACTGCAAATCTCATTAAAGTGACCAACGTATCCTCATTCGACCACTTTTATCATCTTACTGCTCCAGAGAATATGGAATATGAGCAATATAGTGTTTTTAAGATTCCTTTATCTTACAGCAGAGAAGAATCAGTTTATCACAATAACAAATGAGAAGGTTAGAGATTTTAGTATCTATCTATCTATCTATCTATCTATCTATCTATCTATCTATCTATCTATCCTCTATCTATCTGATGTAGTCTGCAGGGAATTTTGCTGCTAGCCCCAAAATGATGCCACTCCCTGGGTTCAAACTCACCAAATGACTTATGGGAGAAAGAAGGACTGTCTTCTCTCATGCTGTTTATAGCACCTGAAAATCCACTGGAAGGTTAGCTCAGAGTCAGTTCCAATTTAACAGTAATGAATGAGAGTTGAGAAAAAAAAGGCTGACACTCACTATATAATGCATTTTCGTCTGAATTTATATAAAATTTGCATTCTACTCTACATTATTTCTCCTTTAAAAAGACAAATAATGTTTTTGAATTGTTGCCTGTTCAGGAAAAATGTGCACTTGAAAGTTAACATTACTTTTAGCCTCTAATCACACTCACATAAATGCAGCACAAAGAGCATACATGTCAAACTGTCAGAAAGGTGGCATAGTCAAATTGGGTAATTACAAAGAGTTTAATTAAAGTGCTGTTTTATAAGGGGCACACAGGGTTAAAGAAAGTAAAATTAAAGTGATGAGAAATTGCAGTGGTTTCAACAGTTATGTTCCCTTTTCCCCAAATTAAAGATATTTCCTCACACTAATCCCCAAACCTGTAAATTTTATTTTAAATGGCCAAGAGTGACAATTACCTTTTAATAGAACACATTATAAAGATTTTTGGATGAGGAAATTATCTGTGATTATGTAGAAGAGGATAATTTGAAGATGGAAGCAGAGTTTGGAGTGATGTATCCTTACACCAAGGAGCACACAGCCAGTTACAGAAGAAGCCGGCAGAGGCAAAGGATGAATTCTCCCTGAGAACCTCCAGAGGGAGTCTGACCCTGCAAACACCTTGGTTGCAGACTACTAGCCATTCGAAATGTGGGAGAATAAAGAAATATCTTTTGTTTAAAATAATCCACTTTGTGATTATTTGTTGCAGCAGTTTCAGGAACACATTTGACTCATTGCCATTGAGTTGGAACTGAGTCATAGTCGAACACATTTGACTCATTGCCATTGAGTTGGAACTGAGTCATAGTCGATCCTAAGAGGGTCCTCAGAAGCTATACATTGCATGGAAAAAAAGATTGTCCATCTTTCTCCCTCTGGGTGACTAGGAATTTCAAACCACTTGCCTTTGGGTTGGTAGTGAAATGCTTTATTCATTAGGCCACCAGTACCCCCTATTGTCCCACTATGTCTGAAATGTTTGGAGTGGCCTGGTTGATTCAATTTAAAGATATGAGCATCCAAAGAAAGAGCAGAGTAGATTTGAGGGTAGGGGAGATGTCTAGAGGGTATCTGGAGAAGATGAATCTAGAGAGGTACAGAAAATATCCAGCATCATGTTTACATCTCCTCTTTCACACTTTCAAGGACCTTTGTGGTCCAGTGGTTAAACACTTAGCTGCTCACAGAAAGGTCATCAGTTCAAACTCACCAGCTACTCTGAGGGAGAGAAGCCTTCTGTTTCTGTAAAGGTTACTTTGAACCTGTGCAGTGAATTCTAGATTGCAGTCTAGAAACTTTATGAAGCAGTTCTTTTCATGATGATTCAGAATTAACTTGACAGCAACAGGGTAGGTTTTAGTTTTGATAACATCAGAATAGTGAATAAAGTACTGGGTAGGGTTTTTTTTTTAGATTTTATTTTAATAATTTTAATGAACATTTACAGAGATTTTGGATTTCCATTCATTCATTGTTGCACTTTTCTCCCTGCCCAGCCCTCCTCCTGCCCCCCCCGCCCCAATTCACTCCTCTTTGAAAAGTAAAAGAAAAATTAATTCTTTGATATACAGTCCCCCTGCACCCTTCCCACCGCCCCAAGTACACTCCACTATGCAACTTTAATTGTGGACTCTTATGATAACCGTAATACCCTACCATACATTGCTTTTTAATTATTCTTTCCCTCATCTGTTTCAATGCAGTATACGCAATTTATCCAGTTTTTCTCAGTCTTACCCCAAACCTGATATCAGTCCCATTTTACAGCAGTGGCACGATGCAGTATTTGTCCTTTTGCCACTGAGATATTTCACTCAGCATAATGTCCTCCAGGGTCACCCATTTTGAATAATATTGCATGAGTTCCTTCTTTTTCAATGCAGCATAGTATTCCATTGTGTGAATATACCACAGCTTCTCTATCAATTCATTTTTTGATGGGCACCTGGGTTGTTTCCAACTCTATGCTATTGTGAACAAAGCCAATATCTCTTATGAACATAGATGCAAAAATACTGAATAAAATACTGGCCCATAGAATTCAACGATACATCAAAGAAATAATCCATCATGACCAAGTGGGATTTATAACAGGTTTTCAAGGACAGTTCAACACAAGGAAAACAATCAATGCAATTCATCACATTAACCAAGCAAAGAAAAAACCCACAAGATCCTATCAATTGAGCAGAAAATGCCTTTGACAAAATCCAACACCGTTCCTGATTAAAACACTCAACAAATTAGGATTAGGGGGGAATTTCTTCAACATAGTAAAAAGTATTTATGCAAACCCAAGAGCCAACATCGGTCTCAATGGAGAGATGTTAAAGGTATTCGCTTTAAGAACAGGAACTAGGCAAGGATGCCCACTCTCAACTCTCTTATTCAATATTGTATTGGAAGTATTAGCAAGAGCAATAAGACAAGAGAAGGAAATAAGAAGTATCCAAATTGGCAAAGAGGAGGTAAAATTATCTCTCTATGCAGATGATATGATAGTATACCTAGAAAACACTAAAGACTCAACAAGAAAACTATTGGACATAGTTGACCAATTCAGCACAGTAGCAGGATACAAGATCAACATACAAAAATCAGTTGGATTTCTCTACAGTGACAAAGAGAATACAGAGCCTCAACTAAGAAAAACCAATAGCGTTCACAATAGCGAATCACAAGATTAAATACTTGGGAGTAAATCTAACCAGAAATACAAAGGATCTATTCAAAGAAAATTATAAAACATTACTACAAGAAACAAAAAGAGACCTGGAGAAGTGGAAGAATATCCCTTGGTCATGGATAGGAAGACTTAATATTGTGAAAATGGCAATACTACCAAAGGCAATTTACAGGTTCAATGCAATCCCAATAAAAATACCAATCCCATTCTTCAAGAAGATGCAAAAGGTAATCTCCAGTTTTATTTGGAATGGAAAGAAGCCCCGAATAAGCAAAGCACTCCTTAAAAATAGAAACAAGGTAGGAGGCATCTCACTCCCTGATTTCAAATCCTACTACACTGCCGTGGTACTTAAGAGAGCATGGTACTGGTACAATGATCAATGGAATAGAATTGAGAACCTGGAAATCAGCCCATCAACATATGGTCAACTGATTTTTGACAAGGAGGTGAAATCAGTTAAGTGGGGAAATGACAACCTTTTAAACAAATGGTGCTGGCAAAATTGGAAAAATATCTGCAGAAGACTCAAGCAAGATCTACACCTCACTCCATGTACAAAAACCAACCCAAGGTGGATCATGGATCTAGAACTAAAACCAAGGACTAAAAACTTCATTAAAGAAAAGTTTGGAAGAAATCTAGTAGTCCTAATCCATACCACAACATAAAAAGTCTTCCAAGTACCTTGAAAAATCTACAAACGGGAGAAGATAAAACAGATGAATGGGACCTTCTAAGAATCAAATCTCTATGCACATCCAAAAACTTCTCCAACAGGGTAAAAAGGAAGCTACAGACTGGGAAAAAGTATTTGGGAATGACATGTCAGATAAGGGACTTATATGTAGAATTTATAAAATACTTGAACACCATAACAAGATAAAGGTAAATAATCCAATTTAAAAATGGGCACAGGATATGAACAGACACCTCACCAAAGAAGATATTCAGATGACCAACAAACACATGAAGAAATGTTCAAAATCCCTAGGTTTAAGAGAGATGCAAAGCAAGACAACTGTGAGATATCATTTCACCCCAGTCAGTATAGCAAAATTTAACAGAACAGCAAGCAACAAATGCTGGCAAGGTTGTGGAGAAACTGGAACTCTTATTTACTTTCGGTGGGAGTGTAAAATGGTACAACCACTGTGGAAGGTGCTATGACACTTTCTCAAAAAGTTGCAAATAGAGATACCATTTGACCCAGCAATTCCATTACTGGGAATATATCCCAAAGAGACCATAACCTACATCCAAGCAGATATATGCACACCCATGTTTATCGCTGCATTGTTCACAATAAAATACTGATTTGAGAATTAGGTTTTATCTATATACTGAGTTACAGTTTAATTTTATAATTCATTCATTATAATCAAAGCAAAATAATTATGTTTGTCTTAAAAATTTAGGGGTTGGAGAGCTAGGAGTACCTCAGATAACATTAACCACTGAGGCTCAGAATGTGAAATACACAGAATGTCATATGAGTGACTGGACCACAGCAGGAGTAGTATCTCAAATATTTTAGTACCTAATATAGGTTTTCTAGGCATTATGAAAGAATGCTACAAGAGAGGAAAAATATTTCCTTGTGGTGAGACTACCATTGCTTGGGAAATACCACATAATTTTATCTCTCTGACTTTGAATGTGCTGTCCCTGGACCTCCCTCTCTATCCACTGTCCCTACCTCACCCTAGGCTGGGGGAATTATCTAGGTGTCTTTTTATAAGTGATGATATTTGTCATCAACAAAAATAGACCTGGTTTAAGAATTCTTCGAGACAACTATTGTTGTTGTTGTTTTGTGCCATAGAGTCACTTGTGACTCATAGCGACCCTATGTACAACAGCCCTAAACCCTACTTTGTCCTGTACCAATCCCACTGTCTCCAACACACCACCCTGATTACCCCAGTCACTGAATCAATCCACCTCATAGAGGGTCTTCCCCTCCTGCAGTGTCCCTCCACTCTCCCAAGCATGATGTCCCTCTCCAAGGACTGGTCCCTTCTTGCAACATGTCTAAAGTATGTCAGACGAAGCCTCAGAATCCTTGCCTCCAAGGAGCAGCCTGGTTTTACCCTTTCTAGGATGAACCAGTTTGTTTTCTTAGCAGTCCAGGGTACATTCAATACTCTTCTCCAGTATCACAGCTCAAAGGCATCAATAAATTCTCCTTATATCCTCCCTAGTCATTATCCAACTCTCTGAAGTATAACAAGTGACTGCAAAGACCATGGCCTGTATCAGGCACACCTTAGCTTCCAGTGTGACACCATTTCTCTTCAGTACTTTGGAGAGGTCCCAAATAGCAGACTTTCCCATCAGAATATGTCTTTTGATTTCTTGGCTGCTGGTGCCAAGAGTGTTGACTGTGGAGCCAAGCAAACTAAAGCTGTGAACAATCTCAAGCTCTTCACTATCCATCCTGATGCTGCCGATTGGTCCAGTGGTGAGAATCTTTGTCTTCTTCATATTGAGCCTCAATCCATATTGAAGGCTGCTGTCCTTGACCCTCTGCAGCAAACGCTTCAGGTCCTCCTCAGTGTCAGCGAGCAGTGTTGTGTCATCTGCATAACACAGATTGTTGGTATATCTTCCACCAATACTGACACCACACTTCTCCTTATAGAGCCCAGCCTCCCAGATAATCTGTTTTGCATATAGGTTGAAAAAGTATGGAGATAGGACAAATCCCTGGTGTACACCCTTCCCAATTTTGAACCATGCAGTGTTTCCTTGTTCTGTTCTGACGACTGCCTTCTGGTTCAAGTACACGTTTCACATTAGCATGATCAAGTGTTCTGGGATTCCCATTCTTCTCAGAGTCTGGAAGAGATATATATTTGTTTCCATTTCAAAGAAAGATGACCCAACAGAGTGTGGAAATTATAGAACAATATTATTAATTTTACATGCAAACAAGATTCTGCTGGAATTATTAAAAAACAACTGGAACAGCACATCAGCAGAGAACTGCCAGAAGTCCAGGCTGGGTTTAGAAGTTGTCCTGGTACTAGGAATATTGTAGCTGATGTTAGATGGATCTTAGCTGAAAGCAGGGAAACCAGAGGAATGTCTATATGTGTTTCATTGCTTATGCAAAGGCATTTGACTGTGTGAATCATAATTGAGACAACTGTGAGCTTTATTAATGTCTATTATGTCACTTAGCAGACATGTCTGGTTTTTACTATCAGTCCTTACTTAGAAGTTAAGATAAGTATACTTTCCTTCATCTTCTTGTCTTAGCAGTGTCAGAGATATGCTAATGCTTTTTGTTAGGAGATGCCATCGAGTTTTCTAAAGCTTGTATCAATCCTCTGAACAACAGATCTGAACCTTGCCCTATCTTGCCCAATCCTCACCGTCCTTCTTGTTGATGGTCTTTCTCTGACCATTCACTTTCCCCAGCACAAAATCTTTTTTTTGCAACATACCCAAAGTCTGTGAGAAAAAGTTTCACCATCTTTTCTCTAAGGAACATCCTGTTTGCACTTTCTCAAGACAGACTTTTTTGTTCTTTTGGGAGCCCATGGAATATTCAGTTCTCTTTTCCATCACCACAACTCTAAGGTAGCAATTCTTATTCTGTCATGACTTATTCACTGAATGAATAAAACAGAAAAATAGTACCTCCTGTTTATAAGGGAATACACTTTCTCAGAATCTGGATATGAAATTATACTATGTGCCTGATTCATCGCAGAATTGAAAATAGTTCAGTTGTATCTATTTATTATATTTTTCTATTCTATTCTATTCTATTCTATTCTATTCTATTCTATTCTATTCTATTCTATTCTATTCTATTCTAATTCTATTCTATCTTTATTATATTTATCTATTAAACCAGGAAAGGCTCAGTTCTGTTTTTGGTTTTGTTTTATTTTAAATTTATTTTATACTGGCTTACATATAAAATTCATACACTGTGTTTCATTCAAGAACATTGTGTTTCACACCTTCCTTCATTCGCATTGTGTTTCACACCATCACTCCCATACATTTTGTTTTGTAAAATTAAGAAATTCTTATCCAGAAACCAAAGGTCAGTTACAATCTGTCAACTTCTACTGTCTACGAACTATGTGCACAAATATCAGAAAAAAGACCTAGGCCCTGCCTAAAAGTTTACCCACAGGTAGAGTGCTGTTTTTTGGTTCCAATGTTTTCCATCCTTCAGAGAATCACCAGGGTGCATTAAATAAACATCAAAAAGAAAATTAGCAGGTTTTTATTCAAATGACCTCTGTAGGTTATTTCAGGTTGTAATATATTTTTCAAGGAGCCCTGGTCGTGCAATGATTAAGCAGTGCTCAGCTGCTAATAAAATGCTATAAATTAGAATTCTCTAGTGGCTCGTTGGGTGAAAAATACCTTGTAATCTTCTCCCATAAATATTACAACTTAGGGAACCCTATTGGGAAATTCTACCCTGTTTCTGGGTTGTTAGGAAAATGTCAACTTGATGGGTAAGAACAATGACAAATATATTTTGTTTTTGAGAACACTGTATCGAGAACTTCTGAGAAGAGAAACAATGTCTCATTATATTCCAAGCACATATCACTGTGACTAGCATACAATAGATAATCAACTAAAGCCTAGTAAAAAGAATTGAAAGTTGAGTTAATGAAAATTAGTTTTTTGTGTTTTTAGCCATTGCCACAACACACAAAAAAAGAGCCATGGACAAATGATGAGATATGCTTTTATCAATTTTTGAGGGTAATTTTATAATTGTTTGGTGGAACTATAAAATAGTATGCAGCATGTTCAAGATTTCCTGCTAAAGTTATCCCAGGGCATAAAGCAAAGTGAGAGTCAGAGTCATTTTCCAGAGTGTTTGAAACCGAGGAATAATGAGAGGTATATGTGAGTTTGGATCAGAGAGACATGACTTATTTATGAGGAAATACCACTTTGAAACAGAGCCCCCAAATCACTGATGTAGGTGCTTTTAATAGGATTGATTTGTGTTGTGGTTGCTTCTTAATTGGTCTTCTCTGTGTTGCTAGCTTTAGTGCAGCCAATAGCAGGGATTTTTTATCTCACCACAGGTAATGATTGTTTCTAGCAAAGGAGGCAGTGAACTAATCTTTATTATGGCAAGTGCTTGCCTGGAATTTCCTAGATATTAGTCTGTTCCTTCCTCCTGACATTTCAGTGAGAAAGTTATTTCATCCTCAGTTCATGTGAGGGATTTGAGGCTCACAGGGTTTACATGACTTGTCCAAGCCAACAGAACATAGAACAGTCAGCTGGGACACACACCACCATTTTCTGGTGGCAAAGATTAAGACTGATTCCCTAAATTATAGTGACTTTTCGAATAAAAATGCTAAGGAAAGCCAGTGTTTTGACAGATTCAGTACTTTGATGGACAACATCTTCCTTTTTCCTTCCATGGACACATACAGATGATAAGAAGGAGCCCTGAGGAGCCCAGCACCCAATCCTCTGTCTAGATGCTCGCATGATTCTGAGGTAGGCCTTTGCCTCTCAGCAAGTTTTTAATTTAACCTTATGATGGGTCATAGAAATTTAATAGAGAAATTGGTTAGAGGAAGCAGAAAGAGAGATTTCCTGCAGTGTATTTGAGTACTGAAATTATTTTCCCTATACCTTCATGGTTAAACAATGAGCAAGCACAGGAGTGAACCTGAGAGATTCAGATGTTTAATGGGAGGTGAAAGCAATAATGAGAGACTATTGCATACTGTCAATCAATATGTCTTCTATAGCCAGTTTTCTGTTAGCTTTGTCATTAATGAATTGCTTCCTGGTCTTAAGTCTCTTTGGCAAAGCTACTGTCATTCAATGTTACTTGCCACCAATTCCCTTCCCCTACCCTCTCCTCTGCCAAGTACATTTGGAGTGACATTCAATGATTTCAAGTGGTAATTTTCTATTTGGCAATGTAGATGAGTAAGGAATGGGGTGGCAGGCAGAAGTGCTTGGCATGTGGGAGCTAAGAAAGACATTGTAGGCTTAAGAAGAAATCTGCTTCTGCTTGAGTTCCTCTGCTGATGAATTAACTGAGAATTTAGCCAGCTTAGTCAGCCTGGGCTTTTGCTCTCTGTAATCGGTTTACCTCCCTTTAGAAAAACTCAGGTGATTGTTGACACTGCAATGTAAGAGATGATAAGAATTCAGGAAAGCTGTGGGAGAAACATGATGCTACATGGTAGGAAAAACACACTGCTGATTTTAGCTTCAAAGAGAGACTAAAATGAAAATCTATAATTTTTCCCATTCCAAAAAAGGTGATCCGATAGAGTGTGAAAATTATTGGACAATATCACTAATAACACTGCAAGCAAGATCCTGCAGAAGATTACCCCGAAACGACTGGGACAGTATATCAGCAGATGCCAGATGTGTGAGCTGGGTTTAGAGAGGCCATGGAATTAGTGACACCATAGTCAATGCTAGGTGGATCATAGCCGAAAGCAAAGAGTACCAAAGGAATGTCTATCTGTGTTTCATTGACTATGCAAAGACATTTGATAGTGTGTATCACAAGAAATTGTGGCTAACCTTGAGGATGAGAAAACCTATACTTGGGCCAGGAAGCAGTAGTCAGAATAAAGCAGGGAAACACTGCATGGTTCAGGATCAGGAAAGGTGTGTGTCAAGGATACATTCTATCTCCATATGTTTTCAATCTATATGCAGAATAGATCATTCTGGAGGCTGGACATCATGAGAAGGAATGTGCCATCAGAATTGGAGGAAGACTCATCAATAATCCGCATTATGCAGATGACACAGCCTTGATGGCTAAAACTGAGGAAAACATGAAGTGTTTGCTGTAGAAGTTCAAAGACTAGTCTTCAATATGGATTGAACCTCAACAACAAGAAAACAAAGATTCTCACCACTGGGCCAATTGGCAGCTTCATGATAGATGGCGAACAGATTGAGATTGTTAACAACCTGAGCTTGCTTGGTTCCACAATCAGCACTCTTAGTACCAGCATCAAAAGGCTAATTGCATTGGAAAAGTCTACGGTCAGGGACCTCTCCAGAGTATTAAAGAGTAATGATGTCAATATAGAGACTAAGGTGCACCTGATCCATACCATGGTCTTCACAGTTACTTGCTATGCATCAGAGAGCTGGACAATGACTAAAGACGATAGAAAAATAATTGATGCCTTTGAGTTGTGGTGCTGGAGAAGACTGTTGAACATACTATGGACTATGAAGAGAACAAGCAGGCCAATCCTAGAGAGGGTAAAATTAAGCTACTACCTGAAGGCAAGGATTTTGAAGCTCTATCTCCATAATCACATGCTTTGGGAAGGTGACCAGGAGGAACCAGTCCTTGGAGAAGGACATCATGCTTTGAAGGGTGGAGGGATAGCACAGGAGAGGAAGACCCAGGATGAGGTGGATTGACTCAGTGACTGAAGAAACAAGATGATGAGACTGGCTCAGTATAGGACAGAATTCAGAGCTATTATACATAGGATTGCTATGAGTTGCAGACAACTCAATGACATATAACAACACTACAACAACCCATTATCTAGCTCTGTGACCTTGAATAATTATCAATTGATACTTCAATTTCCTTGTGCTTTATGGATTTAAGAGGCTGAAATGGTTTACAATTGGCAACAGTTAGCATAAATGTTGTAAAGTGCTGAGTGAGATTCATAGCAATCTTATGAACAACAGATTTGAAACTTCTCTTACCCTGTTTCATCCTCTCCATCACTGATGTACTTGAACTCATTTTACAGTCACTGTCAATTCACCTTAGTAAGGGTATTCCTCTCTTCCCCCAATCCTTCACCTTTCTAAACATGATGTTGTTTTCCAAGTACCAGCTCCTTTTAAAAACCTGATCAAAATAGTGAGATGAAGCTCTCCATCCTTACCTTGAATAAATACCCTAGTTGCATTTTCTCCAAACCATATTTGTTTGTTCTCTTGACAGTTCATGGGATATTCAATACTTTTCTCCAACTTCACAGCTCAAAGGTATCAATTCTTCTTCTGTCATCCTATCAGTGCCTCCAAGAAGTTTTACTTTCTCCAAAATATACTTATTTGTTATCTTGGCAGCTCAAATTTCAGAAGGATAGCATACTTGAAAAAAACATGGCCTGAACCGGGTGCATTTTAATCTTCAAACTAGTGTCACTATTCCCTAGAATTTTAGAGAGGTCCTTGACAATAGATTTTCCTAATGAAACATATTGTCTGTTTCCTTAACTGCTGATAACAAGTATGCTGATTTGGATCCAAGAGAAATGAAATCATTGACAAATTCACTCTTTTTCTCTAACATGATGATGTTTATTGGCCCAATGGTGAAGATTTTTGTTTTCTTAGTGTTAAGATGCAATTCATATTAAAGTCAGAAGTCCTTGATCTTCTCCAGCAAGCATTTCAAGTCCTCTTCACTTTCAGCAAGCCGGGCTCTGTTACCTGCATAACATAGGTTGTTGACAAGTTTCTCTCTGATTCTGATGCCACATTCATCTTCAGCTTTTAACTTTACTTAGCATACAGATTGACCAAGTGTGGAGAAAGGATACAAAACTGATGCACACCTTTTATGACTTGATACCATACAGTGTTCCCTTGCTCTAGTCATACAACTGCTACTTGGTCCAGATGTAGATTTTGCAGGAACAAAATTAAGTGTTCTGAGACTGTTACTCTTGTCAATGTTAGTCATACATTTTTATGATACACACACACTCGATCAGTGAGGGCTCTATAATGCCACAAAAATGAGCCTTGCAGGCTTTTTAAAAAATTCATTTTATTTTTCAAAGGAATTCTGATTGTATGGACTAGCACACAGGAAAAATGATTGTGTAAAGTATTACCTAACATGGGAGGGACTGGAGGACGTTATGCTGAGTGAGCTAACTCAGTATCGCAAAGATAAATATTGTATAAAACCATTATTGCAGAATGAGTATAAGGAGCCAAGGGGGTGGGAGAGGGTGGAAGCAGAGTGATGAGGATGTGCAGGGGAAAGGGAGGGGTTAATCATGGGGTTGTACAATTTGATGGGTTGGGGGTGAGGGAAATGGAAAGAATATGTAATCTAAAACAATGTATTAGAATTCTGTAAATAAATTAGTGTAAAATTAAAAAAAAAACAAACACAAACAAAAACCAAAACCTATATTAAAGGATGTGCAACCAGACCACTCTTTAAAGACAAGGATGGTGAAACTTCATATCCTGAGCATGTTTTTAGGAAAGCCTCATCTTTAGAAAAATGACAGCATTTAGGTAAAGGTGGAGTGTTAGAGAAAGAAATGAAGACCCTCAACAAGATGCATTGACACAATTGACTGTCACTATGGGCCTGAGCATATCCGTGCTGGAGATGACGCCATAGAATAGAGCAAGGTCCAGATATATTGTTCATAGCGCTTCTGTGAATAGCAGTCCACTTGTTAGGTGCCATGAAGTTGATTATGACCCACAGGTACCCTATGGACAACAAATCTGAACCCTATCTTACTCTGTGCCATCTTTATCATCTCTAGCACATGTGTGTCCATTACTGCAGTCACTGTGTCAATCCATGTGGTTGAAGGTCTCCACATTTCCAAGCATGATGACCATCTTCTATTAACAGAACTATATGACATGAATCCTTGACCTCTTTGTTTTGAAGGGGCACTCTGACTGTACTTTTTTCAAGACATATGTGCTCTTTTTGTAGTCTATGGAATATTCCGTTCTCTTCTCCAACACCACAGCTCTCAAAGACATCAATTATTAGCTCTTATATGCATTACAAATTATTGAAAAGACCATGGCCTTAGTCTGGGACACTTTAGTCTTCAAAATGATGATATTGCTCCTCAATAATATGGAGAAGTCCCTGACAGCAGACATTTCCAGTGCAATACATATCCTGGTGTTCTTGTTGCTGTTACTGAGGGTGTTGATTATGGATCCAATATTGACAACTTCAGTATTTTCCCTATCATTATACTTCTAATCAGGCCAGGTGAAGATTTTCGTCTTCTTCATGGTGGTTGTGCCATCTGTTTAACACATGTTGTTAATGGGTCTTATTCAAATCCTGATCCCACATTCTTCCTCATAAACCCTAGCTTCTCAAGTGATTTTCTCAGCAGACAGATTCAGTAGGTGTGGAGAAAGCTTACAATCCTGATACACACCATTCATTATTTTAAAATAGTGTTCCCTTGCTCCTTTCGGATGACAGCTTCTACAGAAAGGTTTGGTATGAGCATAATTAAGTGTTCTGGGATTTCCATTCTTCTCAATGTTGGCCTTAATTTGTTATGATCTACACAGTCAAATGTCTTTACATAGTCAATCAAACACAAATAAATATTCTCCTGATATTATTTGGTTTCAGTATGCATCTATCCAACATCAGTAATAATATCCCTGGTGCCATGGCCTTTTTTGAAACCCAGCTTGAACTTCTGCATGATATTTAGCAATATTTTGCTTACATGTGATAGTAATGATATTGGTCAATAATTTCCACATTCTGTTGTATTACCTTCTTCGGCAATGGGAATAAATATGGATCTTTCCCAGGCATCAGGCCATGTAGCTGTCCTCCAAATTTTCTAGCATAAATGGTGAGCATATCCAGAGCTATATCTGTTTGTTGAAATATGTCAATTGATATTCCATCAATTCCTAGGTACTTATTTTTTACCAGCGCCTTCAGTGCAGTTTGAACTTCCTCCTTCGTTACCACTGATTCTTGTTTATATGATGCTTCCTTAATTTTTTCAGTTACAGTTTGCATATAAAATTTATATAAATTGTGTTTCATTTGTATATATTGTGTTTAATATATTCTTTCATTCACATTGTGTTTCATACAATCATTTCCATACATTATATTTTATAATGAATACTCAGTAATCTTTGATCTATGTTCACTATTACCCCATCTTTTCAGGTCCCCACTGGATCTTTCCTAATTCCTTCCACTTCCTCCCTCTGCCCACTAAACTTTATGCTTCATGATTTCCATCTCTTCCCACTTTCAGCTCTCCTGACTCTTCCTCTTCTACTTTTGACTTCTATACATATCTTAGTGGTTTTCCAGGACATGGTCTTCTCAATTATGTACTATGCATTGGAAAGCTGGACAAATGACTAGGGATGGCTGAAGGAGAATTCATGCCTTGGAGCTGTGGTACTGGAGAAGATTATTGAATATACTATGGACTACTAGGAGAACAAACAAGTTAGTTCTGGAGAGTCCAGGGTGCTTTTTTGAGGCAAGGATTTTGAAACTTTGTCTGAAAAACATCAGACATGTTGCAAAGAGGTACTAGTCCTTAGAGAGGGATGTCATGCATGGGAGGGTGGAGGGACAGTGCAAGAGAGGAAGACTCTCAATGAGATGGATTGACTCAGTGATAAGGTTAATGGCGGTAGATGTGTCAGAACTGATAACATTGGCTCAGGATAGAGCTGAGTTAACAGCTGTTGTTCATAGGGTCACTATGAGTCACAGGTGAATCGATGTCATATAACAACAACAACACAGCTAATTTTCCTGATATTTTTACAGTAATGATCTTATTCAGTATTTGTCTTTATGAGATTAAGTTAGTTCAATCAGCATAATGTCTTCAGTTAATCACAGTTTGTTGTAATCCACACAGTCAAATGGCTTTGCATAGTCAATAAAACAGACATTCCTCTGGTATCTCTGCTTTCGGCCAAGATCCATCTAACATTAGCTCTAATATTCCTAGGACCATAGTCTCTTTTAAACCCAGACTGCGCATCTGGCAGTTCTCTGTTGATGTGCTATTCCAGTCCTTTTAGGATAATTTTCAGGAGAATCTTGCTTGCATGTGATCTTTATGATATTGTTTGGTAATTTTCACACTCCATTGGGTCAGCTTTCTTTGAAATGGGAACATATAGATCACTTCCAATCAGTTGGCCAGGTGGTTGTCCTCAAGATTTCTTAGCACGACTTGCTGAGCACATCCAGGGCAGTGTCTGTTTGTTGAAATATCTCAACTGGTATGCCATAAATTCCTGGAGCCTTGTGTTTTGCCGATTCCTTCAGAGAAACTTCAATGTCTTCTTTCATCACCACAGGCTCTTGCTTATACATTGTTTCATGAAATTCTTCTTTATCAGCCAATTACTTTTGGTACAGTGACTCTGTATACTTCTTCTATCTTATTTTAATGCTTTCTGGAGTCTCTCGTGAGTCTCAGAGTCAGCCAGATGGAGGCAGCCTCTTGCTACTGGAATAGAGGCAAGTGTGGAATGTTGGGGTGCTTGTGGCTTTCTTTTGGCCTCAAGTGGATGGCAAGAGAGTGGACTTACTAGATCAACTATGGGTCTCTGGCCCCGAGTTTGCCAGAGTTTGAACATGCCAGAATGGTAAAATACTGAAATGTATGGCCACACCTTCAGGATAAGGCCACACAGAGGTAACTTATGGTTGCTGTGAAGCTGAACACTGTGACCCTGATGTGCCAAATGTGATAGTGGTTTACCCATGGCAAACAGTGTTTGGTGCAGCTTCCCAATTAAAACAAGCTTGGAAGCAGGAGTGGCATCCACTTCTGAAATGGCTTACCTCTGGAAAATCTATGAACAGTAGTTAGCCTTTTCATCCATAGGGTCACTATAAGTCTTCTACGACTTAACAGTACCTAACAACAACAACAACATGGGATTGTTACCTGTAATGACAACTTGTCATTACAGGTAACAATGGAGTTCAGAAATGTGTTAACTTGACCAATAGGTCAGTAGGTTTGTGACAGAATTGGGATTATATCTTACTTCCTTAATTAATTAAGAATTACTTCTTTTTCTTTTACTACTCATCAAGATATCTAATAGCAAAACATCCTGAATTAATATAATCTTGGAAAAGTAACTCAAATGGATATGTGCATTTGTACAATTGGAAAATTTATTATCAATTGCCATGTTCAGGGCATTTGAGAATACCAGCTGGGCAGAACCATTCTATTATGTTAACAAAGCATTGTAGTTAATAAAACATTGTTTTAATAGGGGTTTATATAATTAATATTTTATTTTATTTAGGTAAGGTATGCTGGGGTCAATGTTTATTTGCAGTCAGGCTTAGAACTTTGATTGAGACGAGGCTCAAACTGTAAAGATTATGGAATACTTAATTTTAGGATTTGGGAACCTAGAATAAAGTCATTTTATTCTTTCAGCTTAATGTGTCAGCAAGGTCAATGATTATAACTGAGTACTGCAATTTCTGATAATCCCTGTGGTTTGGCAGAAAATTTATTCCAGAGCACATACCTATGCATACCTTCTGAAGGAGATAGCCTGCAGTGGATTTCTGTATATGTTATGTGTGCCCAGGGACCTGAATTATTTTCTGTGCTAATGGAAGCTGAATTACCATGATACTTAACGATTATACAGGATCACTGTTCATCAAGCAGATTGCATTGTCTCAAAAGGGAGACTGGTTTTGTGATACAGTACTATGGGGATGCTATCTGGAGAAAAGTCATATTAAAGAGCCTGAAAAGATCAGAAACAGGAAGAAGAACCAATAGAAGAGTCAGTCTTGTCAAATGCAACTTAATGCAGATGGGGCAAAATAATGTGAAACATAGGTATTAAGTGGATTACAATAACCTGAAAAGCAATGGATGGTGAAAAAGACCCTGGAGTCTTGCTAGCAGATGAATGAATTAAATTGAGTCACATAATGGGCAAAGAAAGCAATTCATGGCATTACTGGCTATGTAGGCTAATTTAATCACAACATTGTTTGAAATATAAATCTAGCATCATTTTTTAAAACTATAGTTCTTAACCCACTATTCCCTCTTCTGCAAGTTACTCAGCCTACCTCCTCTGAATTTTTCTGTGGTGTTGGAAAGGCTGCTAAAGTGATGAGAGAGATGCTTATTCTCGTAATGAGAGCGTGCAGGATTTATTTCTGGGACATCTCTTTCAGTAGCCATATCGTTATTGTTGTGTGCATCAAGTCAGAACCCACCCTAACCTAACCTAACCCTTTCAGCAGGTTTTCAGAGGCATTTAACCTCTTGGGAAGAGATTGCCCATCCTTCTCCTGTGAAGCTGCTGGTGGATTCGAACTATGTGACTTCAGAATTACAGCACAGCTTGTTACCAGTAGGCCACCAGAGTTCCTATTCTATGACATTTAATGACTTAGGAAAAAAATTTTAAAAAAAGACAAAGTATATCTGTCTTTTAGAATTTCCATTTTCCAACCAGTTGGATGTGAAGAAGTAACCTTATTCTGGGTATTAGAAATGTAGGAGAGAGCTTAGCCTAAATTCTTCAGCCTTGAACATTCATCTCACAATCAGCTGGTAGTAAAAATATACATAAAATATTTTAGTATACGGCAAAGACCAAAGAGTCTGACAATGGCTATCTTAAGGCCCTTGCCTGTCTCATAGAATTAATGATTGGGTTTTTAAAATTTGAGAGCTTAAATTCTGAAATAAAATTGTATTTAATTTTTCATCTACACCCTGACATTCATAGACTACTTTTGATAATAGATTTGCTTATGAATAATTCTTTACTGTTCATTTAGAGTATATAATGCATAGTAATAAATGTAGAAATTTTTCTCCAGAGTACAAAAGTTTAACTTATATTTTATGCCTAAGTTTCTAAGGTGAATCCTTACATTTAAATACAAGATATCAGAGCCATATGAAAGCAAAGAAGCAATACAGAAGTTAAAATTTGGGCAGTCCCAAGAAACATACTACTTATTAATTACAAATAACCACAGAGAATCAAAAGCATCACTTCTGATTCTCCCTTGGATTTCTGAGGCTGTAAATTGCACGGGAAGTGATTGTTCATATTTCTCCTGCAAAGCAGGTGGTGATTTTTAATCACCTGCTTTTGAGTTTTCAGCAAAACTCCACTAGGTCTTATATATGCACAAAGAAACATTATTAAGTATAATTTTAAGCATGTTTAACTGAATATATGTTACTGTGTTATTTACAGATGAAGAAGTTACTGGGCATGTTATGGACATATATACACGTTATTAAATGAATTCTAAAAAATTAATTTAGCATTACCTTTAAGTCCTTTTATAGATGAAGAAACTGCACTTGGAGAGATTGTCAGATAATACACATCAGCAATTTGTACTAATCAGAACTCACTTTTATCACTCTGTTTTCTCCTGCAGTGTGAGAAGCAAGAAAACTCTACTGGAATGCCAGATAGAAGTAGGATTTGACTTAAAGACAGTGAGAATACACTGGCTGATACCCAGAAGATACTCTATAAATGTTAATTCTCCTTTCTCTTTTACGTGACAGTATACAGAAATTCTAAAAACAACCAGAAGGGTAAGTATGTGTCATGAAATAGAATAGGTTTTACATAAAATGCAGGATTTTAAGAGAAGAGAAAAGGGGGCTCAACATAAGTATTATTTTTAACTAGAATTTTGGAAAAAGTTATAGTTCCAATGACCAGGCAATGAAAAAGTTCTCTTTTGGTAAACAAATTCATCTTTTTAGGGAAAAAGGCAGGTGTAGGTCACCGAGTGTAGACTTTCAAGGCCTTTGCTTTCACAAAGAGCTGGTTTGTGATCTGCTTCCATCAATTGATAATTTGGTGATTTTTGGCAAGTTACATATAGGCATCAGCTACTTCACCTATAAAATAGGTTGATAATATATACTTCCATAGATGACTTGAACAATTAAATAATTACATGTTGTGCTGAGAATAGTGCCAAGTACTACTTATATCATAATAGCATTTACTACTGAGTAACATCTTCCAAACACAGAATGTGCCCTACAACTAGTGGTGTCTTTACTTCATTGGCAAAGTTTGTTTCTGTTTTCAAGGCTTTCTTTGCTGAGGTATCCTAGTAAACAAGAGTCTGAGAACAAGCTTATATGTATGTGTGTTCTGATCTACCAAGTGCTTCTTCAGAGAAAGAGGGATAGTTTCTTGCCATTATGATTTAGAGCTTTTCGAACCCAAAGGAGGGTCACTATGTGTTGGAACAGATTCAATGTCAGTGAGTTCTTGAGGGTAGAAGATGAAAAGGATGACACAAAGGTTAAATACTAAGTTTCTCAATAAAAGGTTGGTAGTTTGAACCTACAAGCTGCTCCATGAAAGAAAGATGTAACAATCCACTTCTGGAAAGATCATGGGTCTGGAAACCCAATGAAGCAGTTCTACTAGGTCCAGTTATTTCACTGTAAGTCAAATATACTTGATGCTAGTGAAGAGCTTGCAATACTGTTGTTGTTGTTGTTGTTGTTGTTGTTGTGTGCCGTCGAGTTGTTTGCGACTCATAGCGACACTATGTACAACAGCCCTAAACCCTGCTCTATCCTGTGCCAATCGTATGGCCTCTGACACACCAATCCCGATTACCCCAGTCACCGAATCAATCCACCTCATAGAGGGTCTTCCCCTCCTGTGCTATCCCTCCACTCTACCCAGCAGGATGTCCCTCTCTAAAGACCTGTCTCTCCTTACAACATGTCCAAAGAATGTCAGACGAAGCCCCAGAATCCTCGCCTCCAATGAGTAGCCTGGTTTAACCCTCTCTAGGAGGAATCTGTTTGTTTTCTTGGCAGTCCATGGTACATTCAATACTCTTCTCCAGCACCACAACTCAAAGGCGTCAATTCTCCTTCTATCCTCCCTAGTCATTGTCCAACTCTCTGATGCATAACAAGTGATTGCGAAGACCATGGCCTGTATCAGACACACCTTAGTCTCCAAAGAGATACCATTGCTCTTGAGTATTCTGGAGAGGTCCCTAACCGCAGACTTTCCCATTGCAATACGTTTTTTGATTTCCTGGCTACTGTTGCCAAGAGTGTTGACCGTGGAGCTGAGCAAGCTGAATCTGTGAACAATCTCAATCTCTTTGCCATCCATCCTGATGTTACCAATTGATCCAGTGGTGCGAATCTTTGTCTTCTTGACATTGAGCCTCAGTCAAAGTGATAAAAACAGCAAGATGGATGAGAGAAGGAGGGCAGTGGCAACTTCATAAGAAAAACAAGGCAGATCTGGAAAGATGTGCCGAAAAACCATGTGGCACCATTGTGTCTAAGAAAAAAAAATGTATGGGATGACCAAAAACTCCCCTTTACATCTCCTTTCTCTCATTGGCACAATGTTGGTTCATTTGCTCAGCACTGGAGTCATGTTTTCTGACCCCTCCAGGTAGCTACTGAGGAAAATCTACCTGGGTTGGATCTGAGTGCTGGACATGCACAGGCTCTAGCCACAGTGAGGTATTTGCCCCTTGGGAAGGCTGATTCACCTTAGCCTCCCACCTACTCCCATTACCCCAGTCACTGAATTAATCCATCTCATCGAGGGTCTTCCTTTCCTGTACTGTCCCTCCACCCTCCCTTTGTCCCTCTCTAAGGACTGTTCCTTCCTAAAACATGTCCAAAGTATGTCAGACGAAACTTCAGAATCCTTGCCTCCTAGCAGCCTAGTCTCACCCTCTCTAGGACAAACTTGTTAGTACTCCTAGCAGTCCAAGATATGTTCAATACTCTTCTCCAGCATCATATAAAGTATACATAGTTGAAAGGCAACAATTAGCATATGCAATCTCCAGGTTTTAATTTTCTCATTGTATTATACAAGTTGTGTAGATGCTATGGAAAAACCAAATTCAAGGGAATAGTAATTTGTCACAGTAAATTCCCCAAAACTTCTACATGTAAATTGATTCTAAGTTCATACAACTCATTTTGCAAGCATGCTTTATTGAAATTCAGCACACACCTGAAGAAGTTCTTCTTGGAAAAGGATGGTTCTTGATCAACCACATATTTTGCACAGTATTTAAAGGTTAAACTTGTTTTTATTTTTTAAATGTAGTTCCAAGGTTGTGCTCTAGCTTGCAATGCAGATCTGTATATCAGAGCTCATTAATGTCTTTCATTGCGTTCTCTTTATAACTGAATTGAATTTCCATAAATTAAATGTTTATGCTCCCACTCAATGATAAGATAGATACCTTTTTCTGAACTTGCATAGACATATAATCACAGTATACCAAACAGATCTCTGTTCTAGGAAGACTACATCGAGTACAGAAATTTATGATATTAAAAACTCTTGTTTATATCATTTTTCCAGGCTCTTCTTAGGCAATATTATGGATAATATGTTATGCCTCTAATTTTCAAAAACGTGACATACGCTGGTGAGTCTATTCTTATGCAGACTGAATTATATTGTTGTTGTTGTTGTTGTTAGGTGCCATTGAGTTGAGTACTGTTCATAGTGAAACTATGAACAGAAGATCTGAACCCTGTCCAGTCCTGTGCTATCCTTACACTTCCTGACATGCAAGAGCCCATTGTAGCACACATCGTGTCAATCCACCTACTAGAGGGTCTTCCTCTCCTTTGCTGACCCTTCACCCTTCCTAGAATAATTTTCTTTTTCAAGGAATAACACCTCTTAGCAACATGTCCAAAGTATGTGAGGCAAAACCGCATCTTTCTTGCCTCCAAAGAGCACTCCAGTTGAATCCTCTCTAAAACTAGCTGCTTGTTCTCTTGGTCACCCATGGGATGTTCAGTACTCTTCTCCAACAACACAGCTTAACAGGGCCAATTCTTTTTCTGTCATCCTTATTCATTGTCCATGTACAATATGTAGAAGTAGTAATCAGAATGACCATGGCCTGAATCAGATGCACCTTAGTCCTCAAACTGACATGATAATTCTTCTATAATTTGGAGAGATCCCTAACTGCACATTTTCGTAGTGAAATGTGCCTCCCAATTTCCTGCCGGTGTTATGGATCCAAACAAGAAGACGCTGTTGACAGTTTCAACCTCATCTCCATCCATTATGATGTTGCCTATCAGTCCAGTGGTAAGAAAATCTTTGTTTTCTTGACATTGAGATGCAATCCATACTGAAGGCTGCATTCTTTTATTTAGTGCAACAAATACTTCAAGTCTTCCTCACTTTCACCAAGCAAAGTTGTGTCATCTGTATAATGCAAGTTATGGATGAGTCTTTCTCTAACCTGAAGCCATAATCTTCTTGATAGAGTCCAGCTTCTCTGATAATTTGCTCAGCATACAGATTAAATAGATAACAAGAAAGAATACAACCCTGACACATTCCCTTCTCAATTTTAAACCATGCAGTGCTTCACACAACAGCCTCCTGATGCAGGTACAGGTTCCACATGAGCACAAATAAGCCCTGGGATTTCCATTCTTCTCAATGTCAGCCACAACTTGTTATGATCCTCATAGTCAAATGTCTTTGCATAGTCAATAAAACACAAATAGACATTTTTTCTGGTAGTCTATACTTTCAGCCAGGATCTATCTGACATCACCTATGATATCCCTGGTGCCACAGCCTTTTCTAAATCCTGCTTGAACATCTGGCAGTTCTCTATCTGTATACTGCTCTAGTCATTTTTGAATGATCTTCAGCAATATTTTGCTTGCATGTCATATTAATGATAATGTTTGATGAAACAAACATTTCATGTAGCCATGAAAACATTCTGGATTTTCTTAATCCTAAATCATGTGGTTCAAATCTATCAGCAGTGCCACAGAAGACAAATGGGCAATCTCCTTTTGTGTGATTTAAAGCCTCTGATCATCCACCAGAAAGTCAGCTAGGAGTTGGTTTCAGCTTGATGGTACAGACCAATGAGAACTTTAAAATATACAATGATAACACCAGTGGTGGAAAGGAAGAAGAAGATATTTGTTGATCATTGCTGTTGTGTTCCAACCATCGAGTTGGAACTGACTCCTACCTGATCCTCCAAGGGGTTTTTAGAGGCAGTGCTTCCTCATAGAAGCAGATTGCTTCTCTTTCTTTAGTGGTGTTGCTGGTGAATTTGAACCAGTGTTGGCAGTGCAATTCTTTCCCACTAAACCATCACTTGGTCATTCTTCTTACACTAAAATCATTCAACGTTTCCTTCTTTTCTCTAGGAGCAAAGAAAACTCTACAGTATAGAGATATATTTGGAGTGACCACACCTGCAGTCTTTCAAACTTCTGATCTCTCCCTTTCATTTGTCCTAAACCCCACTTCAAAGTTACTAAGTCACTGTGTTTTTCCTTTTCTGTTAGCTTATTTTCAGCTATTGTTAAAGGCACACTGGAAGTGAAATTTGGTCTAGGAGTTTTTCCATTTGAGCTCAGGCAGTGTTGTGGTGCTCTGCTTCTAGACTCCCTTTGAACCTTGTGCCTATTTCAAATAATAGCCTATTTCACCCAATTTTACAATTACTGATTCAAATATTTGTCTAACTTATTTTGCTGACCCTGAGAGCAGGGACCTCATTCCATCCATGCTTAAATTCCTGAATTCCTATGGAACTGAGATTCAGTGGTGAAGGTCAAGGACTTTACAAGCTTTAGGGTCTAGGCCTAAACTGATCACTTAAGCAATTGGGTACATTGCTTAACCTTTATTGGTTTCTTTATCTGTAAAATGGGAAAGATAAAAAGGTTAAATGAAACTCAGGAGGCCTATTCAAATAGTTTGTTAGGTCCTACCAGAATTTCCCATGTAGTATGTAGATCTGGGAAGAAATGTCAGGGATTTTTAGTTCTAAAATGTTCCCAGGTTATTTTGAAACTGCTGCTAAGGGATCTCTTAACTTTAAGAATCACTGCAAGGCACTGCATGCAATTATTTAGCAAATATTTATAAAATTTCTTTTTATGACAAGTTGCAGGAATACAGGATAGAATAAGTCAGTTCTTCTATATTAATAATCTGTTGAGAACACAGGAAAACAATAAAAACCAAAAAAGAAATATAAAAATAACCTTAGTTGTAATATCTGTGAGAATGATGAAAATAGAATCTCGGGTTAGCTATTTATTTAGGTTAGTGAAGGACGGGGGTTACTGTGTTGAGAGCATGAAAGAGAGGTTGGTATGCAGAGGGAAAAGCAAGCACAAAACTACAAAAGCAATAAAGGGTCTGGACTATTCACAGATCAGAAAATAACTGTGGTTTGAACAGAGGGTGCACAAAGGAAATGTGAGGAGATGAAGGAACAAGGTAACTGGCAGCTAGATCACCCACTGCCTCACAGGCTTTGAGAAATTGTTTGGATTTTATTCATTGTGTAATGTGGAGCTATTGAAAGACTCATAAGCACGAGAGGGGCATGAGCTGCTTTCTGTTTTGAAAGAAGACCCTGGCTGCTATGTGAGAGGCCTTACGGGTTAAGGAGAATAAAAGCTATCACAAAGCTTTGTAAAAGTCCAGAAATAAATGGGTGAGACTACGGGAAATGAAGGAGAGCCCACAAGAGTTGAGAGACATTTTTGTAAGAGTTTATAGAACTTGGTGATGAATCAGTAGGGAAAGAACATATTTAATAAAAGAATAATAAATGATTATTGTTGTTGTTAGGTACCATCAAGTCTAATATAAAAAAACCCAAATCATCAACAATAGATCTGAATCTCATTCTATCGTGTGCCGTCCTCACCATCTCTGATACACTTGAGTCCATTGCTGCAGTCACTGTGTTTATCCATCTCAGGTCTACAACCAACATGTAGTTTATTGAAATTGTAAGACATTGTGGATATATTTATTTTTCATAATGTTTTTGTTGTTGTTAAGTGCCATCAAGTCATAGGCAACTCATAGAGACCATATGAACAAAAGACCTGAGCATTGTTCATAGAATTTCCAGAGGCAAGCTATTTTGGAAATAGATGCCACTCCTGCTTCCAAGCTTATTTTAATCTGGGAGTTCCACCAAACACTGTCCACCATGGGTAACCATTATTGCATTTGACACATTAGTGTCACAGTGTTCAGCTGCACAGCAACCACGAGTTACCTCTGTATGGCAAGTGGAGAGACCAGGACTATAGGACTTAGAAGATTGTTTGACCAAAAACAATTGAAAACAGGCCTGAGGGCCGCAGATGAAAGTCATCCATTTTTGGCTTGGTAGCTTAATTTTTCATAATAGGAAACTGTTATTTCATATTTTCAAGCTCTACATCCAAGGAAGAGGGTTTCTGAGACTGCGTGTCTTTCTCCCATGGAAAGGCTGATAGAATCACACTGTCAAACTAATATAATTAATATAATATAATATGTTGTTGTTTTTGTTGATATGTGCCGTCCAGTCATTTGCGACGCATAGCGACCCTACGTACAACAGCCCTAAACCCTGCTCTATCCTGCGCCAATTGCATTGCCTCTGACACACCCATTCCAATTACCCCAGTCACTGAATCAATCCACCTCATAGAGGGTCGTTCCCTCCTGTGCTGTCCCTCTACTCTACCCAGCAGGATGTCCCTCTCCAAAGACCTGTCTTTCCTTGCAACATGTCCAAAGTATGACAGACAAAGCCCCAGAATCTTTGCCTCGAAGGAGTAGCCTGGTTTAAACCTCTGTAGGATGAATCTGTTTGCTTTATTGGCAGTCCATAGTACATTCAATACTCTTCTCCAGCACCACAGCTCAAAGGCGTCAATTCTCCTTCTGTCCTCCCTAGTCATTGTCCA
>NW_006399953.1:3027863-3034813 GCF_000299155.1 Elephantulus edwardii
TCTTGGGATATATTTTTAATGATGAAAAAAAAATAAGCAGCATGTATGCAGTGCTATTTTGATGTAGACAAAATACAAACATTTTTCTCTTTTTGGTCATTTCTGTCCAACAGCCCTCTCCCCATCACAATAGCCTTCACGTTGAGTTTATTGCCTCTGGAAAGAAAATAAAAACATCATTGCTTTAAAATTCAACCAATTCCCTTTTAAAATTAGTAGCTTAACTTTAAACTCAAATAGTTCTGATTTTATATATTAAGAACCAATGCCTAGAGGCTTAGCTATAAAGAAAACAAAATAATAACAAAGAGTAGGATGTAATATAAAGGAGATTTCTGCAACTTATTAAAGGGAAAATTCCAACCTGGAATTGGAGGTGGGTAAAAATTAAACCAACAGTCCCTGGTAGCTTCGTGATTAGGTACTTAGCTATTAAATTCAAGGTCTATAATTTAAACCTATCAGCTCCTCCATGGAGGAAAATTTGTGGAAGCCTACTTCTGCCACTGAATCAGCACCAAGGGTTTCCAGAGGCAGACTAAGGATGGCAAAAGAAAAATTGATGACTTTGAGTTGTGGTTCTGGAAATACCTTGGACCACCAAGAAAACAAATTAAGTGTGTCTTGGAGAGGGTGAAACCAAGTTTCACCTTGGAGACTAAGATTTTGAAGTTCTATTTCACATAGTTTGGACATATGGCCAGGATGGACCAATCCTTGGAGAAGAACTCATACTCAGAAGGGTGGAGGGCTAGCACAAGAAAGGAAGACCATGAATGATATAGATTGATACAGTTACTAGGGCAATGGGGGTAGGTGTATCAGAGTCAATGAGGCTGGTTCAGTACAGGGAACACGTAAAAGCTATTGTACATAGGAGTCATCATGAGTTGCAGGTGACTTGTTGGTACACAACAACAACAACATATCACAGGCATTTATTATAATGATACTGATTTTGTTTGAAATATTCACCTTTAAAGACAATGAGGCAAAAGCTAATCTTTGAATGTTTGTAAGCTCTTCTTTCTTTCTGTAAAGCTAAGTTTCCATCTTATGTTGTTTCCTTTTGGACTAAACAATTTTTTTAACATTTTGTAATATATTTTAAAATAGAGTTTTTTGCAATATCCTTATTTTTTATACTAGTTTATTTTAAAATTTCTAATACAAAACCAGATTCTTCTAATTTCCCCCTCTCCCGACCCATCAAATTGTACAGCTATCCCCCTTCACCCTGCACATAGCTACAATCTGCTACAATACATTCTCTCAACTTTTATATGAAGATGTTATATTTTAAATTTTGTAGAACATTTTGTGCCAAGAAATCTGGAGAACAACCACTTGGCCAACTGACTGGAAGAGATCTATATTTGTTCCCATTTCAAAGAAAGGTGACCCAACTGAGTGTGGAAACTACAGAACAGTGTCATTGATTTCACATGCAAGCAAGATTCTGCTGAAGATCATCCAAAAACGATTAGAATAGCACATCAGCAGAGAACTGCCGGAAGTCCAGGCTGGGTTTAGAAGGGGTCGTGGTACTAGGGATATTGTTGCTGATGTTAGATGGATCTTGGCTGAAAGCAGAGAATACCAGAAGAATGTCTATCTGTGTTTCATTGATTATGCAAAGGCATTTGACTGTGTGGATCATAACAAACTGTGGCTGACTCTGAGAAGAATGGGAATCCCAGAACATTTAATTGTGCTAATACTAAACCTATACTTGGACCAAGAGGCAGTAGTCAGAACAGAGCAGGGTAACACTGCATGGTTCACAATTGGGAAGGGTGTACGCCAGGGATGCATCCTGTCTCCATACCTTTTCAACATGTATGCAGAGCAGATTATCCGAGAGGCTGGGCTCTATGAGGAAAATTGTGGCATCAGGATTTGTGGAAGAGCTATTAACAATCTCCGTTATGCAGATGACACAACCTTGCTTGCTGAAACTGAGGAGGACCTCATGCACTTGCTGCGAAGGGTCAAGGACTGCAGCCTTCAGTATGGACTGAGGCTCAATGTCAAGAAGACAAAGATTCTCGCCACTGGACCAATTGGCAGCATCAGGATGGATGACGAAGAAATTGAGAGTGTTCACAGCTTCAGTTTGCTCAGCTCCACAGTCAACACTCTTGGCATCAGCAGTCAGGAAATCAAAAAGTGTATCGCGATGGGAAAGTACTCAAGAGCAACTGTGTCTCTCTGGAGACTAAGGTCTGCCTCATACAGGCTATGGTTTTTGCAATCACTTATTATGTATCAGAAAGTTGGACAATGACTAGGGAGAATAGAAGGAGAATTGACGCCTTTGAGCTGTGGTGCTGGAGAAGAGTATTCAATTACCATGGACTACCAAGAAAACAAACATATTCCTCCTAGAGAGGGTTAAACTAGGCTACTCCTTGAAGGCGAGGATTCTGGGGCTTCGTCTGACATACTTTGGACATGTTGTAAGGAGAGACAAGTCTTTAGAGAGGGACATCCTGCTGGGTAGAGTGGAGCGACAGCGCAGGAGGGGAAGACCCTCTATGAGGTGGATTGATTCGGTGACTGGGGTGATCGGGATGGGTGTACCAGAGCCAAAGGGATTGGCACAGGATAGAGCAGGGTTTAGCGCTGTTGTATATGGGGTCGCTATGAGTCTGAAACGACTCGACGGCACATAACAACAACAATTGAAAATCTCTCTGTCTACTTCTGCTTCCCAACATAATTCTTAAAAAATATCATTTGTCTCCTCACTGACATTTTCTAATGGAGAGTCAATTGCTGTGCTATTTTGTTTTAAAGAGAATGAGCCGTTTTCTGTTGAGATTTTAAAAATTTCCCCTTGATCTTCAATTTCAGTGATTCAATAAATAATTTTTGTTTCATTGTAACTTGTCTTACTGAGAATTTAGTAAGTTTTGGATCTGCACATTGACACTATACTTGAAGAAAACAAAAGGTCCTTAAAAATGTAAGTAAAAAAAGACCAAAATGGTCAGAAAAGACCCTGGAACTTCTCCAACAGAAAGTAGATGTAGCAAATGAAAGACAAGATAATGTCAAAGAACAAAGATTTCCAAGGATGTCTGGAGAAAACAAAATATTAAAATGAAATGTGGAAAAATTGAGAGTTTTAAAACTCAGCATCATATAACATGTCCAGTAATTTTTTAAGCCAAATGAACTGAAGAAACATTTTAAGACTTCAATTCCAATAATGAGTAATTCCATGACCAAAATATTTTGCTCATTTCGAAGGACATTGATCTGACAGAATGCTGTAATGTTTTAACAGCAGCATTAATATCACACTGAAGTAAAATTTTACTGAAGATACTTAAAAACAATGGCAGCAGTATATCAAAAGAAAATACCAGAAAATTGAGACACATTCAGAAGAAGATGTGATGTTCAATAGGTTTTGGGTGACATTAACAAGCATATGTCGTTTAATTGTGCGTATGTGGAACATATAAATAGGCCAAAAAGCAAATGTTCAAAGATGCCATAGTGATATGGTATGGCTATAAATGAGAAAATGTGTGTCAGGGGTGAATCCTTTAACCAAATTTATCCAACATGCGTTATGTAAATGACACAACCCTGCTCACTGAAACTGAGGAGGACCTGAAGTGCTTGCTGCAGAAGGTCAAGGACTGCAGTCTTCAATGTGGATTGAAGCTCAACATCAAGAAAACAAAGATTCTTAACACTGGGCCAATTATCAGTATGGATGGTGAAGAAATTGAGGTAGTTAACAGTTTTAGTTTACTTGGCTCCACAGTCAACACTCTTGGTACCACCAGCCAGGAAATCAGGAGACGAATTGCATTGTGAAAGTCAGCTGTGAGGGACCTCTCAAGAATACTGAAGAGAAACAATGTCAGGCTGGAGACCAAGGTGCGCCTGATCCAGGCTATAGTCTTTGCAATTATGTGCTTTGCATCGGAGAGTTGGACAGTGAATAGGGATGATAGAAAGAGAATTGATGCCTTTGAGTTGTGGTGCTGGAGAATACTGTTGAATATACCATGGACTGCTAGGAGAACAAACAGGTTTGTCCTGGAGAGGGTGAAGCTGTGAAACCAGAATGTTCCCTGGAGTCAGGAATTCTGAAGCTTCGTCTGGCATACTTTGGGCATGTTGCAAGGAGAGACTGGTGCTTGGAGAGGGACATCATGTTTAGGAGAGTGGAGGGACGGTTCAGGAGAGGAAGACCCTTGATGAGATGCATTAATTCTGTGAATGCAGTGGTGGGAATGAATGTGTTTGAGACAGCGAGGTTGGCACACAATAGAACGACGTTTAGGGCTCTTGTACATAGGGTCACTATGACTTGCAAATGACTCGATGGCACATAACAAAAACAACATCCAACTTTATGCTGATCAGATAATCTGAAAAGCTGGAACACCCTAGGATGAGGATGTGGAAGAAGAATTAAGACTTCTAACAATCTGTGATATGTAGATGACAATAACGTTTCCTGAAAGCAAGGAGAACTTGAAACACTGATTATGATCAAAGACTATGGCCTTTGGTGCAGATAACGTAAGAGAACAAAACTTCTCAAAACTGACTCATAAGCAATGTCATGATAAATGAAGAAATGATTGAAGTTGTTAAAAATAATTGCAATGAAACCAAAATCAATATTGTGACAAAAGCATTCAAGAAATCAAACTATAAATTGCATCTGGCAAATAATCAGCAAGGAATATTTTCTAAGATTAAAAAGAAAAAACAAACAAACAAACAAACAAACAGCAACAAAAAAACCCTTATATTTGTTCTCCTGGCAGTCCATGATATATTCAATACACTTTTCTAGCACCACAGCTCAAAGGCATCAATTCTCCTTCTATTATCCCTAGTCATTATTCAGCTTGATGTTCAGCAAAGATAGAAATCTTACAATAGTATTGTTAAATTTATCCAAGAATTATACATAGAAGTTTCCTAACAATTGTTCAAGTGTTTAAAATATAAGGTATACCTAACCCTATGAATGGCATATTCAGTTATCCCATATGCATGCAAAAGGTGGATAATGGGTAAAGAAGACCAGAGAAGAATTAACTCATTTGCTTTACAGTGTTAGTAAAGAATATTGAGTGGGCTAACAGATGAACAAATCTGTCTTAGAAGAAGTACAGTCAGGAATTTCCTTTGAAGAGAGGATGGTGAAATTTTTTATCTTGTACTGAGCACTTGTCATCAAGAAAGACCAATCTCTGAAAAAAGATACCATGCTTGACAAAATAGAAGGTTCAGCGGAAAAGAGGAAGACACAGTGACTAAAACAATGGACTGAAATATGATAAAAATTGTAAGGCTGATAGGGGACTGCATAATGTTTCCTTTCCTTGTACATATGGCAGTTTGTGAATTAAAACCCTTTTGATGTCACCTTGCAATGAGAAGAACATATTGAACTATTTATCAGCTTAAAAAAATATTAACCAATGTTTCTATATGTATTTTTCCCACAGTATTTTTCTCTCTTCATTTTATTATTGTTGATGTATGATGTTGAATTGGAATCAAGTCATAGGTGACCCTCCAGTTGCTTTTCAAAGGCTGTAAATCACGTAAGAGGAAACTACCTATTATTCGTCTGTGTGGATTCAACTCTGTGCCTCTGGGTTGGCAAAACAGCTCAAATTACATATCTACAAGCATGTGTATGTGCACTAATGAGTCAGATCTGACTGGTATAGGAGGAGATTGCCCGTTTCTCCAGCGAGCATCTAGTGGATTTGAACCACACACCTTTGGGACTGCAGAGCAGCTTCTCCCCACTAGGCCACCAGAGTTCCCTATATATAAGCTTTTTGTTGTTTCCCCACATATCTCTGAAGCTCTAATGGTTCTCCACTTTTCATCTATGTGTTTCAGTCAAAGCGAGTAATTGTCTTCTGGCTTATTTTCCTTTTCTTATTGTTGTTTTCAATCATCTAACTTGATAGACATTCAGCACGAGTGATCCTTAAAAAAGAGGATAGTGAGACTTCATCTCACATATTTTGGACATGTTTTCAGATTGAATCAGTCCCAAGAGAAGGACATCATTCTGGCAAAAATATAGGGTTGCAAAAAAGTAGGAATGCCCTCAGTCCATCAGTAAAATGAATTGACATGCTGTCCAAACCTAGTAACAATTGTGACAATGATATACGGCCTTAGCTATTCTTTGCTCTGTTTGATACAGGGTCTATATGAGAAGAAAAGAGGTTGGCGACACCTATCATTAATGACAAGAAAGTATTTAAAAAATTCAAATACTGTTATTTTCAGAGTTAGTATTTCCATTCAGATTAAAAACAACAGTTTCCACTTATTGGCTGAAATGAATCCCATTTTTCCAAGCCTTTGTAGGTAGTGTTGTTGTTGTTGTTATGTGCCTTCGAGTCGCCTGCGACTCATAGCGACCCTATGTACAAAAGCCCTAAACTCCACTCTGTCCTGTGCCAATCGCACTGTCTCCGACACTCACATCCCAATTACCCCAGTCACTGAATCAATCCACCACATAGAGGGCCTTCCTCTCCTGCGCCATCTCTCCACCCTCCCAAGCATGATGTCCCTCTCTAAGGATAGGTCTCTCCTCACAACATGTCCAAAGTATGTTAGATGGAGCCTCAGAATCCTTGCCTCCAAGGAGCCATCCGTTTTGACCCTTACAGGACAAATCTGTTTGTTTTCCTAGCAGTCTATGGTATTCTCAATACTCTTCTCCAGCACCGCAGCTCAAAAGCATCAATGCTCCTTCTATCTCCCTGGTCATTGTCCTCCAACTCTCTGATGCATAACAGGTGATTGCGAAGACCATGGCCTGTATCAGATGCACCGTAGTCTCCAGAGAGACACCATTGCTCTTCAGTACTTTGGAGAGGTCCTTAACAGCAGACTTTCCCATGGCAATACGCCTTTTAATTTCCAGGCTGCTGGTG
>NW_006399953.1:3035959-3071191 GCF_000299155.1 Elephantulus edwardii
CCGTGCTGCCTTTTGAAATCTTCTATTCAACTCTTTAGTATCTTGAATTCTTCCCTGTACTTTGGCTTCTCTGTGCTCCAGTGCAATTTTCAGAGTCTCTTCTGACATCCATTTTGGTCTTTTCTTCCTCTTCCGTCTTTGTAATGACTGTTTGCACTCTTCCTGGATGATACCCTTGATATCCCCCCACAACTCATCTGGCCTTCGCTCATTAGTGTTCAAAACCTCAAACCTGTTCCTGAGATGGTTTGGAAATTCAGGTGGAATAGACCGAAAGTCATATTTTGGTTGCCTTAGATTTGGTTTAATTTTCCTCAGCTCAGCTTGAATTTGCATATGAGTAGTTGGTGGTCTGTTCCACAATCAGCTCCTGGCATAGTTTTCACAGCTGATATTGAGCTTCTCCAACGGTTCTTTCCACAGATGTAATCGATCTGATTCCTATGCATACCATCAGGTGAAATCCAGGTATATAAGCTGCGTTTATGTCTCTTAAAAAATGGATTTGCTATGAATAAGTCATTGTGCAAAATTCGATCATTCTCTCTCCCGCTTGGCTTGGTTGCATGTTCGATCAATCTCCAATTGTAAAAGGTGGTAAAAATCTTCTATCTCCTCTTCCTTGGCTCTGGTTCTTGGTGTATATTTTTGAATGATCGTGGTATTCACTGGACTTCCTTGTATGCGTATAGGTATTATCCTGTCACTGACAATATTGTATTTCAAGATGGACCTAGCAATGACTTTTTTATCTATGAAAGCAACTCCATTTTTTCTCACCTTTTCATCTCCAGAGTAATATATCATATGGTCATCCGACTCAAAATGCCCCATGCCAGTCCATCTCATCTCACCAATGCTTAGTATGCCAGTCCATCTCAAACAATAACAACAATTGCCTTTAAGTGGGAATTGACTCAGAGAAGACCCTCCAGCAGGTGTTCATTCAGAGGTTGTAAATCACATGGAAAAAATATTGTCCATATTTCGTGCTGTTTGTTAGATTCATACTGCCAGAAAGGAATCTTGGGTTGGTAGTGTGACCCTCTCTGCACTATGCCACCAGATCTCACCTTGTATATACAGAAATATTATTTTCTTGGAATTTAGAATAATAATTACACAAAGTTTGAGCTATAAAGAGAGTTGAAGTTTTTGTTCTTGCAAGAAGTTGATTACCAGAAAGTTCTTAATCCTTTGTAAATTTCTTTTTGGACATTGAAAGTATGATTCAAGAGTATTTTTACACAAAGACATCATTCTCATTACAGAGGGTAGTTACTCTGGTGTGTACTCAAAGTATTAACAATTTTTTTCAATTCTTTCTGGACCAGAATTTCAAAGTTGCTTCAAATATCTCCATTCTTTCAGAACTCTCCACTTGTATGTGTGTAGCTGAGGCTTTGACCAAATATCTGTAGCTCTGCTTCCCATGGTGTTCTGTGCCTCCCGCTGCACAACTTCCTCCCCTCTGGTAACCTTTGCTGCACCTTTAAGGTGTGTTAAGAGCCTTGCACACTAATATTTGACTTAACTCAGTGGTCCCATTATGCTCTGCCTGTGCTCTTTTTCTCTGCACTGTGGTCAGGAAATTGTACCTGATTAAGACAGAAGGATGTGATAATCATGAATGTACATGTTCTGTTTGCTTTCTCTCAAGGGACTGAAGTTCTGCATTGTCTATTATACAATGTCTGAAAATAGTTACTCATATAGGTATCACCATTATTGTTTGTCAATGGTAGGTGGGCAAGTTTTGTACCATTAGGGCAAAAAAGCAGAGTCCTTCAAATGAGTAATTTTTTTTAATAACAGAAAAATAAATGTTATTAACAATTTATCTATGTATAACTTTGTTGTATTTGAGTCTTGAGTATCAGGGTGAAATATGCAATAGACTTTTTCAATGATGAGGGTCTGTGGCATATACTTGGTCCTCAAAAGTTCTTCATGTCTGGTTTATTTCTAAATTCACATCCCTTCCTACTTATTTCCGGATTACATGATTGTCTCCAGTGACAATAGCAAAGATGTGTTGGCATTGTTATCAAAGATCAAACTGGGAAAGTTCTAGAATGTATTATATCTCATAGATTTTTTTTTCAATTTTGCCCATTTTGACAGTTAAATGAAAGAAAATTGTATTAGGGAAATCTGCTATTAGGGACTTCTCCAGAGTACTGAAGAGCAAGGATATCAGCCTCGAGACAAAGGTGTATCCAATCCAGACCATGCTCTTTGAAATTACTTGCTATGCATCAGAAAGCTGGACAATGACAATGGATGACAGAAGAAGAATTGATGCCTTGAGTTGTGGTACTGGAGAAGAGTCTTAAACCCACATTGACTACCAAGACAACTAGTAAGGATCTCCTGGAGCAGGTGAAATCAAGCTATGCCTTGGAGCAAAGGATTTTGAGACTGTCTTACACACTGTGGTCGTGTTTCCAGGAGGGACATCATGCTTGGAAGGATTGAGTGACAGCATAAGAAAGGAAGACCTGAATGAGATCGATTGGCACAATAACTGGGATAATATGGGTAGGTGTGTCAGAGACAGTGAGATTGGCTCAGGATAGAGCAGGATTCAGAGCTATTATTTATTGGGGTTACTACGAATTGTAGTTGACTCAATGGCACATAACAATTATATCATGTACTAAATTCATCACTCATCTGTCAATTTATCATACTGGGGTAATTTTGGTGTTACTATGATACCTGAAGTTAAGCCTCTGATATTCCAAATAATTAATAACAGGGTCTCTCATGGTGAACAAGGTTCATCAGAGCTTCAGACTAAGACAGACTAAAAAGAAGGGCATTGGACACATATCTGGGGGAGGGGGGGAAAAAAGGCAGTGAACAACATACCAATAACAATAGAGGATTGTCACATATAGTGCCTGATAGTGAAACCCAGGTTGGAAAGCAGACAAAATATTATTATGGAAGAGCTGTCTATTCAAGGTTGACTGAAATGAAATAGATGGCATAAAGCTTTTAAAAGTTACTCAGTCATTTGTAATCTGTACCCTAAATTGTGTGTTAACTAGAAACTGTGAACTGTATCTTAAGGAAAACATCTTACCTAGATTAACATTTATGTCTTTGAAACTGTAATTCTCTGCTTCATCTATCACTATTGCTAGTTCAAGATTACAGAATTTTTACAATAAGCATTAAAAGTTTAGAGTTACTGGTAAACAAATTTGGTTTAGGTGTTAATCTACTTAACATATGACTGAAAATAACAGTTTCAAAGACAAATGCTGATCCAGGAAAGATGCATTTCCCTTCTCGATAAACAGCTTAGGACACAATTCATATATGATTGAGAAAAATAAAATTTTAAGATTTATTCACGAAGTTTCTAGTTAACACACAACTTTGAGTACAGTTTACAGATAGAAAAGACAAATGCTAATTTAATGAAAGATGCTTATCTCCTCCTGGTAGACAGACAGCTTAAATTGCTCTGCAGGTCCATTGGAGAAGTTACAACAGGGTCCGAGGGAAAAAAAATGTTGATTAGACCAGTTTTGCAGGCTGGGTGCACATGATGTCAATTAAAGCTATAGCACATGTTTGGATAATCCTGAAACTTGTTAATACCACCCTATCTTTAACAGGAACTTTCCAGAAATTAGCACCTGATTCAGAAGAGGATCTGAAACAAGATCCATGATTGCTGATGTTAGACAAATCTTGACCAAAAGCGGAGACTATCAGTAAGATGTTATGTTTTATTGATTGTGCAAAGACATTTGTGGTTCAAATAAAATAGTGCACAAAATTTCAAAGAATAGAACCTCAGTCCACTTAATAATGTTCATGTAAATCCTTTACTTGGATCAAGAGCCAGTTGTTCAAATAAAACAAGACATATTGAGGATGTAAAGCCAGAATTAGTACTTATTAAGGTTGTGGCCTATTACCATACTTAATCTATGTTGTTGTTGTTATGTGCCATCGAGTTGCTTGCGACTCATAGCGACCGTATGTACAACAGCCCTAAACTCTGCTCTGTCTTGTGCCAATAGCACTGTCTCTGACACTCCCAGCCTGATAACCCCAGTTACCGAATCAATCCACCTGATAGAGGGCTTGTGAGCAAATAATCTGAGAAGGTTGACTTTATTGAGAAGAACATAGCATCATGACTGAAGGAAGACTCACTTACAATCTGCATTGTGCAGTTAATGTAACCTTGCTTGCTGAAAGCAAGGAGGATGAAGCATCTATTGCTGAAAGTAAAAGGCTCTTACAGAGATTACAACTCAGCATAATGGAAAAATCCTCACAACAGGACCAATAATAGGCAGCATAATGATAAATGGAAAGAGAAAGACTGAAGATGTCAAGGATTTAATTTTACTTGGATCCACAATTGACACCCCTGCCAGCAATAGTTGGGGAATTGAATGGCACATTCTATTAGACAAAAATAGTTTGGAGGGCAGAACTAGGGTACTGAAGGAATTAGGAAAGATTCAGTGGGGACCTGAAAAGCTAGGGTAATACAGGCACAGATAAATGGTAATTAATTTTATAAAACACAATGTATGGGAATGATAATGTGAAACACAGTGTGAATGGAGGAATACATGAAACACAATGCATATAAGCAAAACATGGCATATACAACTTTCGTATGTAAACCAATATACACATATAAAAGCCTGTCTAAAGTGTTAAAAAACAAGTTTCCAGTTAGTTTTTTAAGATATGTCTCACTCCAGTGATTGTATTTTCACTCTCCTCATACACATGTGAAAACTGGGTCATTAATAAGGAAGGTCAAAGAAGAATTGTTGCATTTGAACTATAATGCTCTTGAAGAAAATTGATAATCCATAGACTATCAAAAGAGCAAATGATACGGACTATCGAAAGAACAAACAAATACACCTTGGAAAAAATAAAGTCTGAATGCTTGTCAGAAGTGAAGGTGGTGAGACTTGGTCTCCTGTATACTTTGCATATATTATTTATAAGTACCAGTCCCCGAAGAAAGAGGTCATGCTTGGCAAAGTAAAGGATCAGTGGAAAAGATCTTCAAGGAGGTGGACTGATCCAGTGCCTTCAATAATACATTCATGGATAACAGTGCTTGTGAGGGGGCTGTAGAACTGGACGTTTTGTTCTGGATAGTTCCAAAGAGACATTAACTCAATGACATTAACAACATGCCCAAAGTACTTTTTTTCTTAACTCTTTTAGTCTTTCTTTTAAATTCTTCTTTGGTACTTATATGTAATTTTTCGTTTTAGCTTTCTTTGCTGTGAATAATTGCATACATGATAGTATAAAATATACTTTGTTCCCCTTTGCCTTATATGCTCTGTTCTATCTTTAGCACTAGATTATGGATATACCTAAAGAAATTTCAGAACATCTATTTCAATTTATAAATCAACTATAAAATGTTCTTCTTTCTGACAAGTTTTTGAAGGATCCATCTATTTATACCTTGAAGGCAGATCTGGAGGAACAATGGCTGAAAAAAATCTGCTCATTTAAAAATATCAAACCAAGCAATTTTTGACTAGTTAGTTGTCTTTAAAGGCATAGTACAGAGCATTAATTTTCTTGTTGCCTGTAATGTCTCATTATTTCTTAGAAATGTATAGAAAAAGGTGTTCTTATAATTTAATATATATGTTTATATAATGATTTTATGTATTTACTCATAAGTCTGCACAAATGAACTTTATGAAATAAAAGTTATAACTTACTAGTTTATTGCTATGACTTTTAAACTATTAATATAACATTTTTTGCATCTAGTTTGTCAGCCTACTGCCAGGGTCCCTATTTCTACTCTCACCTTTCTCTAGAGAAAACTACTGCAGGATTCATCAATGGATGCACTAGCAGTAAACCTTTGTGTCTTGAAATGAATGCTCTTGGAATAATCTATTCATGGCACACTGACTCTGTGCTGCACCATTGATCTTTCAGCTTCCTGATTAAATTTTTCTATCAGCTACACATTTACACAGCTCCTGTTCTCAGACATACCAAATTTTAAATGGTGCTTGAAACTCTTGACACCATAAGATTCAGTGAAAGTGCCCTGAACATGGTATTAGATAGACCTGGACTTGAATCTTCAATTCATTCCTTGTGAGAGGCGTGACCTTTCTGAACCACAAATTTCTCACTTGTAAAGTTCACAGGTACATACCTTGTAGGATTTATGAACTAAAGAGGATGGATGAACAAGTACATGGCATTTGTAGTTCTTTACAAATTCTAGGCACTTAACTGTCAAGAAACCGGGAAATAATGTATTATTTTGTTATCAGAGTTAGATTCTCAACTTTTTTTTTTTTAAGTTTTCAGTTGAGATATTTTATGTGAGGGAAAATGATTGCACTGCCTTTTAAGCTATTCCCTTAAAACCAAATGGAATCAATCAGTTATTCCATATTGACTGAGTCAATATGATGGGTTGTGAATAACCTAGAAATGGGAACTTCTTGAAGAAAAGACATTGACTAGTTTTAGAAAAGTTTAAATTAGTGTTGTTGGTAGGTGTTATTCAGTTGACCATGACTTCTTGTTGTTATGTGCTGTCGAGTCACTTGAGACTCACAGCGACCCTATGTACAGCAGCTCTAAACCCTGCTCTATCCTGAGACAACCTTATTATCTGACACACCTACCCGCATTACTCCAGTCACTGAGTCAATTCATCTCATCAAGGCTCTTCCTGTCCTGCGCTGTCCCTCCACTCTCCCAAGCATACTGTCCTTCTCCAAAGTCTAGTCCCTCTTTGCAACATGCCTAAAGTATATCAGAGCGTCAGAATCTTTGCCTCCAAGGAGCAGTCTGGTTTCACTCTCTCCAGGATGAACATATTTGTACTTTCAGCAGCCCATGGTATATTCAATATTCATCTCCAGCACCACAGCTCAAAAGCATCAATTCTCCTTCTATCATCCCTAGTCACTGTCCAGCTTTCTAGTGCATAGCATGTATTTGCATAGACCATGGCCTGGATCAGATGCACCTTAGTCTCCAGACTGACATCTTGCTCTTTGGTACTCTGGAGATGTCCCTGACAGCAGACTTGCCCAATACAATTCATCTTTTGATTTCCTGACTGCTGGTATCAAGAGTGTTGATTATAGGGTCTAGCAAACTGAAGCTGTTAATAATCTCAATCTCGTCACCATCCACTATGACTCATAGACTCACTAAAAACAACAGATCTAAACTACACTCTATCCTGTGCCATTCCCATCATCTCTGATGTACTTGAACCCATTGTTAAACTCACTATGTTAATCCATGCTTTTCTACAAACATAATTTAAAGTTAACCTCACTGAGTTTTTTGTGGATATAGTACCAGCTAAATTGTTGTTGCTTTTATGTGCCATCGAGTCACTTGTGACTCATAGAGACCCTGTGTACAATGGCTCTGAACCTTGTCCTGTGCCAACCTTATTGTCTCTGACACATCTACCCCCATTACCCTAGTCATTGAATCAATCCATCTTATTGAGGGTCTTCCTCCCTTGCACTGTCTTGCCATCCTTCCAAGCATGATGTCCATCTCTGAGGACTGGTCCCTCCTTACAACATGTCCAAAGTATATCAGAAGAAGCTTCAGAAACCTTGTCTCCAAGGTGCAGCCTGGTTTTACTCTCTCCTGACAGTCCATGGAATACTCAATACTCTTCTCTAGCACCACAATTCGAAGGCATTGATTCTCTATCATCCTTAATCATTGTCAGTTTTCTGACACATAGCAAGGAATTGTGAAGACTATGGCCTGGAGTGGGTGCACCTTAGTCTCCAAACTGACATTGTTGTTCTTCAGTACTTTGTAGAGGTTCTTGACAGCAGACTTTTCCAATGCAATTTGTCTCTTGATTTCCTGGCTGCTGGTACCAAGAGTGTTGATTATAGAGCCAAGCAAAATGAAGCTGTTCATAGTCTCAATCTCTTCATCGTCTATCATGAATCTGCCAGTTGGCCCAGTGGTGAAAATCTTTGTTTTTTTGATGTTGAGCTTCAATCCATATTGAAGGCAGCAGTCACATATCATCTGCAATAAGCACTTCAGGTCCTCCTCAGTTTCAGCAAGCAGGGTTGTGTCATCTGCATAATGCAGGTTGTTGATGAATCTTTCTCCAATCCTGATGCTACATTTCTCCCGATAGAGCCTAGCTTCCTGCTCTGCATATAGATTGAAAAGGTATGGAGATAGGACACATCCCTGGTGTATACCTTTCCCAGTTTTGAACCATGCAGTGTTTCCCTGCTCTGTTCTGATGAATGCCTCTGGTATAAACATCATTTAAAGTCAATCTTACTGAGTTTTGTGAAACTATTTTTGTGGATAAAGCACAGACTATACAATGAAAACATTAGATGAAAATGTTAGCTTTTCTAAGGTCGAGCTCCATAGCATTGTTCAAATTTTATTAATCTCCTCCTTAACAGAAAATAACTTTTTAACCTTTTGAGTGTTTAAGCATGATAGCCTAAGTAAACATAGGTGATCTTGAATTTTCATCAAGACAGTCTCCGTTTCCATTTATCTATTCTAGTTTTGACATAAACTGGGTAGTGACTCCACAAATTTACTTGATTTCTGAAGATTCAATTACTCAATATCAGGGACAGAAACACTTAACTTGTGTTTTGTCTTTTCCCATTGATCTAATGATCCACAGAATTTTTAAAATATCTGTTTTGTTTTCTTTTTGTCTTGAGAACACTCCTATGATTGAAATTGAAAAAAAATATTTTGAACATTTGGTCATTCTTTTTTTAAATAAAAAGAGGTAAAAAAATGCATACAGTGTGGCATTCTTTTAATAGCATCAAAAGGAATGTTTTCTCTTGCAGAATTATGGAACTTGGTATAATTCCTCCAATCAATTTGCTTACAAACTTGGGATAGTCCGTGATGTAGCTTGATCTTTACATGTACATCAATATGATTTTATATTATATTAATAGCATCAGAATGCCAAAGGTTTTGATGCTATGATGAGTGAAAAAAGGGAGATGTTTAAATTGATTTTGGAGCACATGCACCCCTACTCACTTTCTCACGCCTTTGAGCCTCTTCTGACTCACTGTGACCTTCCATTCAGTTGCTAAGGCTGTAAGTGGCAAAGGCAAAAGACTATTCTTCTCTCCCCTGAAGAGTCACTGGTGGCAGCATGGCCTTTGCATTAGCAGTGTAATATATCACAAATAGCATCCTCTCACATACTTTAGCAAATGCCCAAATTTGTATTTACTGTTTTAAAAAATCCTTGAGATATGAAAGAAATAAAGTGCATAAGTGGTATTTCATTCTGGAAAAAAAATAAATGTTTACTCAGGAAATGTAGATTTAGATTGTAGTTACCATGTTGAAATAAGGGAACAGTTTAAATTTCTCTTTGAGGGAAAGAACAGATTAGAAGTGATATATGATTGAGTATTATGATTAGCACAGGAATCCAGAATTAAGGTTGCATAGAGAAGTGTACTTGGGGTGGGGGGTGGGGGGGAAAGTGACGTGGGAATTGTATACTAATGAGGGAATTTTTTTCCTTTTTCTCTTTGGAGGGGGAAGCGAGCTGGTGGGGAGGGGTGGTGGGCAGGGAGAAAAGTGCGGAAATAAATGAATGGAAATCCAAAACCTCTGTAAATGTCTATTAAAATTAATAATAATAATAAAATTTCTCTTTGGAGCTGTGTAACAATTTGGTCTAGATACTGGGACATAGAGATGACTGTGGTCATGAGAACCTGCTGCATGGGTAATCTCCCGACCGATTACTGCCTCCAGAAACCCTACTGAAGGGTCAGCTGTGCATTGTTTCTGACATAATAGCACACAAGGCCAGTGGTGATGGGAACCTGCTTGTGTAAGACAGTCAAGTGGAGCAAGGAAATGACTCTTTAATTAGCATCAAGGGTTGCCTAGGCCTTCAATTGTAAATCATTCTCTGTTGCATTTCCATCTTGCTATCCCTGGGTCATCCAATACCTTTCATTGAGCACTATAAACTGGAGTTTCCTATTTTGTGAGAGATTGAGGAAGATGTGCTGTATATAGAGGACAGCTGTATTATCTCATCTGAGATTAGAGTGGTCACTGAGCTATAAGAATCAATATGAGCAGCTGTATACATGAAAACAGTACACCTTTCTTAGGTATTGGAAGTAAAAGTAGTCTATGGCCATATCTCAAGGAAGGAAGGATAACTTCACTACAAATCTCAGAGGAATTGTTTTTGAGCTGCTGCCCTAGAAACCACTAGACAACAAGACTGCAGTATTGGCTCAAGTGTGTCAGGGTGATAAGGATGGCTTAGGATAGGACAGGGTTCAGGTCTTGTTCACAGGGTCATTACAAGTTGTACTTGACTTGACAATGCCTAACAATAACAAGTTCTCACAACAAATGCAATAGATGTTTCTAGCTTTGGAATTTGAATTATACATTGACTAAATAATATTTATTGGCATGTGGCTTGGAAATAGTATTTTAATATTTTCAGAGAGAACACAACACTTAAATAACAGCATGTTGTTGTTGTGTACTGACTGTGCAGTGGTTTTTTGGTTTTTGGTTTTTTGTGCAGTGGTTTTTCAGAGACGGTAAATTGCGTGAGAGGAGATTGGCCATTTTTCTCCTCAGGAACACCTGGTGGATTTGAAACCACATGCCATCAGAGAGGCAGAGAAGCTCCTTATTACTAGGCTACCAGAGTTCCCTAACTGTAGACATTTACATTAATCTTGGAAGGTCAAATATGTTGGCAACATCCTGGCACTAGAAAAAAGAAATTATTTTCCAGACTATGGAATTAATTGAAGAAAATATTGTCATGAGAATTCAAGACTGAAGAAATGAATAATAAGACTTTCATTTCTGTGCAGGGAGGGTAAGCACTGTTGAGAGTGAGGATTTCAGTGGGACTTTTGTGAAAGTCACAGAAGAGAGTTCGTTTTTGATCTGAAGCTAAGATACATACTTTCAGTTATTGAACTATATAAATAACACCTAAAAAGGAAAACGTGCTCAATCACCCTTAAATAGTTTATTAACTTAAACAGAGATGGTTTTTATCCAGTAAGCCTATACTACTTTCTTTGGGTAATACTATATTGATTATTTTCCACTACTTCCAATGGAGCTTGAAAGAAACATTTTTGTTAAAACTCTTGTTTGCATGAAAATGTCATGACGCTAGCTACATTTTCACTTGTAGAATTTAACTTTAACCCTCAATCAAATTATAAAATTAGTAAAAGCTGCATATTGATCTTTTTATGTGTAGTCTATTATGTCTGATAATGTTATGGTATTTCTTAGGTTTATTCAATCAATATCCAAATTAGAGAAGGCTCTAATTATGTCCTTCAATATAAATGAAAACTCACCATCAAGAATACAGAAATCCTCACCACTGGCCCAATGGGCAACATTATGATTTGTTGTTGTTGTTATGTGGCATCGAGTCGCTTGCGAGTCATAATGACCCTATGTACAACAACTCCAAACTCTGCACTGTCCTGTGCCAATCACACTGTCTCTGACACTCCCATCCCGATTATCCCAGTAACTGAATCAATCCACCTCATAGAGGGCCTTCCTCTCCTGCGCCGTCTCTCCATCCTCCCAAGCATGATGTCCTTCTCCAAGTACTTGCCTCTCCTCACAACATGTCGAAAGTATGTTAGACGGAGCCTCAGAATCCTTGCCTCCAAGAAGCCACCGGGTTTAACCCTTTCCAGGATAAATCTGTTTGTTTTCCTAGAAGTCCATGGTACTCTCAATACTCTTCTCATGCACCACAGTGCAAAAGCATCAATTTTCCTTCTATCCTCCTTGGTCATTGTCCAACTCTCTGATGCATGGTAAGTGATTGTGAAGACCATGGCCTGTATCAGATGCACCTTAATCTCCAGAGAGACACCATTGCTCTTCAGTACTTTGGAGAGGTACCTAACAGCAGACTTTCCCATGGCAATGCGCCTTTTAATTTCCTGGCTACTGGTGCCAAGAGTGTTGACTGTGGAGCCAAGCAAACTAAAGCTGTGTACTATCTCAATCTCTTCACCATCCATCCTGATGCTGCCAATTGGCCCAGTGGTGAGAATCTTTGTCTTCTTGACATAGAGCCTCAATCCATATTGAAGGCTGCATTCCTTGACCCTCTGCAGCAAGTGCTTCAGGTCCTCCTCAGTGTCAGCAAGCAGGGTTGTGTCATCTGCATAATGCAGATTGTTGATAGATCTTCCACCAATCCTGATACCGCATTTCTCCTCAAAGAGCCCAGCCTCCTGGATAATCTGTTCTGCATACAGGTTGAAAAGATATGGAGATAGGATGCATCCCTGGCATATGCCCTTACCAATTTTGAAACATGCAGTGTTACCCTGTTCTGTTCTGAAGACTGCATCTTGGTCCAAGTATAGGTTTCGAATTAGCACGATTAAATGTTCTGGGATTCCCATTCTTCTCAAAGTCAGCCGCAGTTTGTTATGATCCGCACAGTCAAACAGCTTTGCATAGTCAATAAAACACAGATAGACATTCCTCTGGTATCCCCTGCTTTCAGCTAAGATCCATCTAACATCAGCTACAATATCCCTATTACCACGACCCCTTCTAAACCCAACCTGGACTTCTGGCAGTTCTCTGCTGATGTGTTGTTCCAGTCGTATTTGGATAATCTTCAGTAGAATCTTGCTTGCATGTGAAATCAATCATATTTTTCTATAGTTTTCACAATCTGTTGGGTCACCTTTCTTTAGGATGGGAACAAATATAGATCTCTTCCAGTCAGTTGACCAAGTGGTTGTTCTCCAGATTTCTTGATACAACTTGATAGAAAAAAAATTGGGATTCTCAATGATTCCATTTTTTTTATTGGAATGAACAATCAACATACATAATCCCAGCAGTTAAGAAATCAAAAGATGTGCTGCATTCGAAAAATCTGCTGACAAGGTCATCTCCAAAGTGCTAGTGCAATTATGTTGGTTTAACAACTTAAGTGTACCTACTTCAAGTCATGATCTTTTCAATGCATTGGAAAGTTGGATAATGACTAATGACAGAAAGAATTAAATGCCTTTGACTTGTTAGGTACTGGAGAAGAGTGCTGAATATTCCAGAGAATAAATTCCAAGAGAACAAAAAAGTATATCCTGGAGAAAGTGCAACAAGAGGGCTCATTACAGTCAAAAATGGTGAAACTTTATACCTCATAATTTGGGCATGTTGTGAGAGGCCACTCCTTGGAAAAAAGATATCGTGCTTGGAAAGGCAGAGGGTCAGTGAAAGAAAGCAAGACACTCAATAAGATGGCATAGCAACTGTAATGATGGACTAAGTATATCAAGTGATGTTAATGGAGCAGTACTGAGTGACGTTTAGATCCACTGTTCATAGAGTTTCTATGAGTTACAGTCAATTAAACAGCATCTGACAACAACTGATAAACCTTATCACTAGTTAGACTCTTTAGACACTACTGGTCTTTTATGAACAGTAGCTGTTTTTGTTGCCTTACAAACAGCTGAAATAGCCCCTACTAACCTCTCCATGGGAAGTTAAGCTCAGTGTCCTTCTACATCTCAGCCAGCTCAAAAGACATCTGGTCACTGGAAACCTATTGTTTGTAGCTATGCTGAGATCTCAATGACATCAGATGGTTGCGTTACAATGAGAGCAGTAAAACCAAAATTAAGTAGAATTTCAGGGATTATAGAGATCCCAATCTTTTTTCCATCATCATTCCTATTCAGTGTTCATTGTCTATCCACTCTTATCCTATTTTCCTCTAAACTCACTATGTCAGATCTGTTTTATAACAGAGGTGCTCTGCAGTATTTGTCTGTTTGTGATTGAGATATTTTACTCAGCATAATGTCCTCCATAGGATCATTATGTGTTAAAGCAACTTGACAGCACATTACAACAACAACAACAACAACAACAACAACAACAATGTCCTCCAGGATCATACCGGTTGTGTAATGTTTTATTAGTTCATTTTTTTCAGTGCTATATAGTATTCCACCGTATGAATGAATATACATAATTTCTCCACCCATTTACTTGTTCATGGTCATTTGAGTTGCTTGCATTTATTTGCTATTGTAAATAGTACAACAATAAACATGGATGTGCATACATTTGTTTGAATGGTGGTTTTGGTTTCTTTAGGATATATTGAATAATCAGGAATGCAGCTGTGTTAGGAATGTAAACTCAGATTAATACTACTACTCTTGGTTCAAGCACCCTACTACCATTAAGATAATTCCACAACATAATAAACCTATAAGATGAAGTAGAACTGACCCTTAAGCTTTACAAGATTTCAAATCTTTGTAGAAACAGATTGTCATGGGTTTTGTTTGTTTGTTTTCTCCCGTACAGCTACTGGTGAGTTCAAATGGGTGACATTTTGTTTAATGATCAAGTACTTTAAACATTGTCCCACCAGGGCTATGAATAAACAGATATTGTTGGGTTTTTTTTTAATTTTCTTTTTTTAATAAAATGAGAATAGCTACAACAGAATACTGGGAGTTCGGGTGGTCTAGTGTTAAGAATTTGTGCCGCAATCAAAAAGGCACATGGTTTGAATCCACCAGCTGCTCCACAGAAGAAAGATGAACAATCTCCTCCTGTGTGATTACAGCTTCTGAAAAGCCCACTGCATAGGCAATCTCCTCCTGTGCTATTGCTGCCTCTTAAGCCTGATAGAGGGTCAGGTATGGGTTGGTTCTGACTCTATGGCACACAACAACAACGTTAAAACAGAATATAGTCATATGGATGTTGAAGTTCCATTCCTATTGGATTCATGGTAGCAAATTACCACAATCAATCTCTTAAAATATTAGTTCTGTAGGTTAAAATCCAGCCAATAGTCTCTTTAGGTTAAAATCAAAGTGTCACAGAGCTACACCACTGTCTGGGAGCTCTCTGGGAAACTATTTCCTTTTATTTTCCAGTTTTTAAAAGCTGCCTGCTTTCCTTGACTTGTAGCCCACATAATCTATGTTAACCAACAATATGGGATCATGCATTTGATCCTGCTTCCATCATTATACTCCTTTCTCACCACAGTTGGGGCAAGTTCTTAATTTTCAAAACCCCACGTGATTAGATTTTGCTGATGATATTCTCCCATTTCAAATATTCTTAAATCACATATGCCAAACCTCTTTTTCCATATAAAACAACACATTCACATATTCTGAATATTAGAATGTAGACGTTTTAGGGTGGGGAGGGATCTTTGCCACCCTTTTATTTGATTGTTTCTGCTAAGCCTCCTTCATTGGATAAAACAATAAGCTTGCTTTCATAAATTTTGTTTCATACCCAACATTTAATTTTACTCTTGACAAATGGCAACCACTCAGTACATACCTTTTTCAGCAAATTAATAAATACAATAACAGAATTGGAAGTTTTGTTTCATGATACACAGGTGAACTAATTATGATTAATTCCACAGGTAATTGTTTGTAACATCATTCTAGGTTCTTAAATTGAGAGATAAAGGTTAATCCCTTTTCTCTGAGGAGAAGGGATGCTTGCTTGGTGTGCATTTGAAGCAATATGATTTGCTCTTCTATACTGCCCTGGCTAATTAGTTGACAGCATTCCTAACACATGTTATCATCAGGAGTATTTTACATGCAACTGGTTTCTGCTTTAAGGACAATCTTCTTGGTCTGGAATCCTTCTGGGTAAAGACAGTTCAGATATTTCAAGTATGCTAAAAAATTCAAATGGAAAACAGTTGATGAATTTCCCTTGTCTTTTTTTTCTTCTTTTTTTTTTTTCTGGGTTCAAGTGTAGACTGGGCACAAGCAATTAGTCAGGATGCCAGAAAGTAAGACCCTTATGGAAGCAAATTAATTGGAGTCAGTGGGAATACTACCAGCATGCTTCCTTGAATTAAACTCTTAGAGCTGGGGAGCAAGAAAGGGGAATAAAAATTAAAGCTTAACAACTGGGTGAAAGGTAATTGTTTCTTGTAGGAGTCATAGCTGAATTAGGGGTAACAGGGGAAGAGGTGCTATTTCTGTAAGGATCCAATTGCACAAAGAAAAGATACAGAGCATTGCTAAACCAGGTTGAAGGTTGCAACTGAATGATGGGTTGGAGCCAGCAGGCTCCCTTGATACTTCTGCAAGCAACTGCAATCGGTGCTAAACCAGTTTTTAGACAACGAGTGAAATTAGATCAATGATCGTTCAGGGTACATAATGAAATAATACCTTGACTAAGATTTGGCATCTTCATGTGATTAAGAGATCCCGTTTGAACAGGTAGTGAAACACGGTGCCTTTGGCAAGATTTCAAAATGCCCAATGTTTTCTCTTTGGCACATCTTAAGCCTTCCGAGCGACATGTACCTGTAGGTATTACATAAATACAAATATGCAGCTGAGAAAGGCAGGCAAACTACAGTGGAGATATGTGCCTTTAAGGGAAAACTGAAGGTGTAAATCTGGGCTTCCCAAAACAGAGATAAATATATGCATTTCTCAGCGGTACTGAAAAATAACTGTGAACATAACAGCAATGTCACTTCAAATTACTTACTGCCTGAGTAGGACAGGCAAATGTTTTATTAATAAACAGCCAGGTAGAGCACTATTTTCTCCCAACTATAAGAATCTGGGAGAGCAGGGAGGCCTAGCTGAAACCTCTGACAAGAGAAATGATTTGTCAGTTGAGTACGACAGACAGACTTTTTTTGGGAGATGGTTGAATCAAAGATTTGTTAAAGGAGATGGCCTTGCTGGGTGGATGATCAAGTATTCTGGAGATCCCAACTTTGCTAAGACCTTGTCTTCACAAGGGTGTTAAGACTGGGGAGGGAGACGGAAAGAAACAGGAGGGAAAGAAGGGGAGGGTAAGTTACTGCTTTATTTGGTATAAGGTATGCTTTAGCAGCTGCACACTCATTCATCAGGATCTGGCTAATAACTAATCAATGCCTGTAAAGCACTTATTTGCAAAGCAATAAATTTTATATAAACACGAAATAATAGAAAAGGTACCATTTGGTTCAGGACTGTCACCAACTCTAGGCAGGCAGCAGAAATAAGTTGAGAAAGAAATCTGTTTGGAGAGGGGTCTAGGGTAATTAATGGTCTTTTACTGTGAACAGTAATTGGACTCCCATGTCTGTGCCCCAGGCTGGTGGAAAGGATCTTCAGAAGAAGTTTAACTGAGTGATCATTATTGATATTATCTTCCAGGAACCTCTTCTGAATCTTTGTGAGTCTGTGCTCTTATAATAAGTTACTACTGGTTTGGCTTTTACTTATAGTGATACTGTACAAACAGCAATAAACATTGACAGGTTGACAATTTCTGCAAACATTCTTGTAGACACCGTGCATTTTGACTGTCTTTCACTCTAAGGGGTCACTTTCTAATCCTATTTGACATTACCCTTTTGTGATTTATAGGGTTCTCTTTGGATACATTTTGAAAGTCAATCACTAGGCCTTTTTCCTGGTCTGACATTATCCAGAAGATCCCCTGGAACCTCCTCATCATGAGCAATGGAAGAGATATTTGAAGTAACTTGTGATGTAGCGTCTAGCATTATAGCAATACACAGATACCCATGATATGACATTCTGACCAAGGTGGTGTGGATTACTTGCTAGTACACTAGAATTCCCACAACAAGCACATGCTTTCATGACTCACATTGGTATGAATGAAACTTCCTGATTAAGTGTTGTGCTGATTGTGATATATCAGTGAAGATCTCTTATAACAAAGTCATTGGAAAGGCATTCAGCACTTAACTATCAACACATAGACTGTCTACTGCAAAAGGATTGGGTTTTCCAGACATCCACCTTAAAATAAAACCTCAGTTGTTTGAAGATATAAACATAATACACCTTCTCATCTTCAAAACTTCTTTTGCATCTGTTTCCTCACCTGTGACTATGCCTAGTGTTCTATCCCCTGTTGGGTAGAGTTGTGCTGTCAATCCAAAGGCACATGATTAGAATCCACCAGCTGCTGTTCAGTAGAAGGATGGATAATCTCCTTCAGTGTGGTTCACTGAGAGCCTGCTGGAGGGTCACTATAAGTTGGTTCTGCCTAAAAGGCACATAACAAGACTATCATGACTATTTCTATTGTTGCATAGTCTGTTATTTGTTTTAAAGAAAAGAGTAGTTCTTGTCACTTGGAAAATTGAATTGCCATTACTTGATTCCTACTTAAAGAGACCCAGTAGCACAGGGATTTCAAGGCTTGTTTTTTGTTTTGTTTTGGATTTTTTAATTTATTTTGTGATTTTAATGAATGTTTATACAAAAGACAGATTTTCATTCATTCATTATTGTACATTTTATCCCCTTCTTTTCCTTCCCCTTCCCCAAGTTCACTTTTTTCTTTTAATATTTGTTAATTGTTGCACAGTTACCTCCCTCTCCTCACTCTGGTCCTCTTTGCAATGCAACTCTTACCCTGGGCTGTTGTCATACATATAATACCTAATCATATAGACCTTTTAAACAGTTCTTCCCTTCATCTGTTCCAATGCAGTATTTATTATTTATCCCCTCTTTTCTTAGTTTCCTCCCAACCTCCAAGTCAGTCCTGTTTTATACAGTGGTGTTACGCAGTATTTGTCCTTTTGTGTCTGAGATATTTCATGCAGCATAATGTTCTCAATGGTCTAATGCTACAAATCTTTATGGACGCAGTGTGCCACATCTATCTCTCGTGGTGATGGATTTAAACTGTTAAGCCTATTCTCTCGCAGTTTGAGCACTTTACCAATGTGCCACCAGAACTCCTTGGAAATTTAACTACCAGAGTATTAATATGTCAGTTTTAGACTGCTCAATCTTACTGCAATTCTTACTGAAAAATACAGCTGTAGCCAACTATATAGCAATAGTTATTCCTAAGCAAAAAGCAATGCCTCTGGAATATGTGTGCATAAATATTAATTAGGAAGAGAAACCAGACAGCAATGCACTAATTTCTTTTAATTATTTTGGCTCATTTTCAAATTTGTTACAGTTTATTTGAATTTCTTTTTCAGAAGCTCTGGGAACAATCTGTCTTAAGCCTATTTTTATGCAATGAAGGTGTCTGAAACTCAATGGCTAAATTTAGTAGTAAGTCCCCCTGAGAGAGAAATGTCTTCTTTGCTAGACTCAGCCCTCAATGAAACCAGAGAGAAATTGTTTTGATTTTCTTTGATTTGGCCAGATGGTTCTCTTGGACAAGCTGGCAGGGCGATTCCTAGGACTTCTTGGCTCTAATTTAGGCCTTTTCTCCAACACTTGTTGACTCATAAAACTTTACAGGGTATCACTGTGATTAAGAACTCAGGTCATTTCCCATTACAAAGAAAAAATAAGGTGCAAATACAGTAACATCTTAGTCATTCAGAGGAAATGACTGAAAAGAACCTTTATCCTTAGCAGTGTCAACATTCAGACATGGGCTTTGGAATTCTCTGAAAACTGAACTGGATTACTCAGTTGATATGCCAAAGTCAAGTTTCATCTTTGTGCCACAAAAAAAATTATTTTTTAAATTCTTTTTCATTTTTCATGAATGGTTTGAGATACAATAAAGAAAGGAGGTGCAGTGAAGCTGGTAGAGATATGTAAAGACAGCAAGAAATAGCCAGTGAGGAAAAGTTAGGAATGATAATAAAATGACACATTAAATCTGAAGGCTAACACCAGAACCATAGACATACATACACATATTGTTATAGCTCCCACTTTATTCCATTAGAGAATACTGCATTTTTCACATACAGAAAGTCTATGGCAATGCTACATTGAAGAAATCTATTGCTTCTATTTTCCCAACAGCATGTACTCACGTCATACCTCCGTGCCACATGTTGGCAATCTTAAATATTTCAAACTTCTTAAAAGACAGTTAAATACTTTATAGACTACAGTATGATATAATTGTAACTTTCATGTGCACTCGAAAGTGAAAAAAAAAATCCTGTGACTCTCTTTTGTGATATACTTCTTTGATATGATGGTTTGCAACCATTTCCACAAGTCTCTCTTAGGTATGCTATTCTTGAAAATGAAGACTGTGCATCTCCCACATTTTAACTACAACTGTGTATCATCAAGAAGGAAATAAATTTAATTCCTAAAATAACTGAAAATCACCAATAAACATCTGACAAAATGGAAAGTTTAACCATAGTTAATAGAAGAAATTAAAACCAATCATGATGAAAATCCTCATCCGCCAAAATTGCAAAGATGTGAAACATAGATGATACCTAATCTTGGCAAAATCAGGCATTCTCAGCTCTTCTGGGCAGGAACATCAATTGGTACATTTTTGAAGGGCAATTTATCAATGCATATACAAAAATATTAAAATTTGTGTACGTTTTGACCCAGCTCTTCCAAATATATTAATTTGTTGTTCTTGTTGCTTATTGTCTTCTAGTAAGGTACGGCTCATTGGGACCCTATGAACAAAAGGCCTGAAGCCTTTATGTAATTATCTTCATTTCTCCAAGTTCATACAGTTTTCAGAAGCATATCATTTAGGAAGTAGATGCCACTCCTGCTTCCAAACTTGTCTTAAACTGGGAGCTTCACCAAACATTTTCCACCATTATGGCATTTGATTTCCAATGGCACAAGGTTCAGCATCACAACAAATCCAGATTACCTCAGTGCAGCAAATTAATAAAGAAGTGCTATATGACTTAGAAGAATGTTCCTCCAAAATAAAATTACTCTATACCCTTGGGCTCAACCAACTTTAAAATACAAGGAATATGAATATATACACAAAAGGATATGGATATATATACACACACAAAAGGGTATGGATTATTATATAAACAAAAGGATATATATATATATAGATAGATAGATACATATAGATAGATATAGATAGATGATACAGATAGATGATATAGAGATAGAGAGAGAGAGAGAGATACACACATACACATAAGGCCTGAAGACTTTCTATAACTATCGTCATTTCTTCAAATGAGTTTCCAGAGGCATGTGGTTTAGGAAGTGGATGCCACTCCTACTTCCAAACTTGAATCAATCTGGGAACTACACCAAACATCGCCCACAATGGGTAGCCGTTATGGTGTTTGGCACACCTATGGCTCAGTTGTTCCATTGTGGCATTTGAAACCCAAACGGCACAAGATTCAGTGTTACAGCAAACCCAGATTACCTCATTGCACCAAATTGGCTAGAGTGCCCTATGACTTAGAAGAATGTTCCTTTATAGTAACAAGGGATTAAAATATAATCCCTCTGACCCAACTTTTAAATATAAGGGCCCCCAGCTGGTTCTGTTGACTCTAGATAAGAGGCTTAAATAAAAACAACCAAACAATCCACACAGATCCTCAACCAAAACAAGAAAAATATCTTGCAAACTCTAGCCACTTCATCCAACTCCAAAATGGAGACAAGGGCTTTGGTGTTATATGTTGTTGTTAAGTGCCATCTAGTACCAACCCTATAAACAGAAGAATTATTGTCGTTCTTCTAAGTTCATAGAGTTTCCACAGGTATATTTAGGAAGTGGATGTCACTCCTGCTTCTAACCCTGTCTTAATCAGTGAGCTCTACCAAACATTGTCAACCATGTGTAACCACTATGACATTATGGAACACCATTCGATATCATAGAATCCAAAGTTACCTCAATACAGAGAAAGGACATAACAGTGTTGTACCACTTAAGAGAATGTTCATTTTAAGGACAAATCATGTGGCTTTACAGGGGTGTGAATCTCTGGCTTTTTTTCCTCTGTGCTGGCTGGGAGCTGACTCTGGAAGCCTCTTTTTTGTCCAATAAGACCGCAAGGTGCAGGCCTGGGTTTGTTTTTTTTTTAAATCCATTTGTGGTCTTTGGAAACTCATGTGGAAAAATTATTAATTTATTCTATTTAAATCATTAAGTCATTTCATAAAAAGGATATAATGTTAAAAATAGCAAAGGATTTTTACATTGCATGTTTAAAATAGAAGAATAAAAACAAATTATGACATTCAGAAAAAAATCATATTAGTCACTAACTCTGATGTAGAAATTATTTGATATAGAATGTCCTGATAAATGAAGTGAAAAAAACCCCACACCCCCATAATCTTGGAAAAAATTATTAATATAACTTATTTTTTCTTAAAATTATACTGAAACAAAAATTATAATAATTAAATCTAAGTACTGGAGTGTGTTTTGCATTTCTATTTTTACTGTTGTTGTTATGAGCCACCTGTGACTCTTGGTGACCCTATGTTTAGCACCTCGGAACTCTGCTCTATTTTTATACTTACTTCATTCTTTTACATTTTAACAAAATAATATATATTAATATGAAATGAAAGTTTAAAATTATAGTGACAATAGTTCAAGAAACTCTCTATGTATTAATACAACCTTGATTGTGTTGTTGTTGTTGGTGGTGTAATGTACCATCGGATTGGAGCTAACACAGAGCTAACCCTCCAGTGGGTTTTCAGAAGCAGTAAATAGGTTTCTTATGGTTCTTTGTTGAGTCTTGGTCTTTAACATATGTGTCATCCTGTCCAGTGGAGGCAATGTTCTGATCAACTTCAATTTATAGCCCTTAATGGAACGGGAGAGAGCTCTGGTGGCCAAGTGGCAAGAAGCTGTGCTGCAAGCCTGAGGATAGACATTTTCCTCTTGTGCAATTTACTGCCTCTGAAAACCCTCGAGAGGGTCAACTAAAGATCAGTTCCAACTCTACAGTACACAACACACAACAACAATTGTATGGGAAGTGTGGCTACAAGGTATTTTTCACTCTGTATGCCCATGCTACTGGCAATCATTATGGTCACTTTTCACTCTTCACTGGCTCCACACAGTCTCCCCCCTGCTCCAAGTATTTCCAAGGCCATTGTGCCATAATATCAATAGATCGTGTTCATTGATTTCCTTCCTCTTCTCTGATCAATGTGGTTACATTCTGCTCTTCAGGACCAATCAAGCCATTATAGACAATTCTTCTATAAACTGTACATTTCTGTACAGAAAAGTTTTAAATAGCTTTGATATCAATAACTATATTTCTTTTGTTTTTTTCATGGAGTAAGAGATCTAATTCACTAGAAAGGAAATATTTGGCAACGAAGATCATAATGCTATGGTTATTAGAACTGACAAAATGAGATGGTGCCTAAAATCATAAAGAAACTTTATGTGCATGGACAGATAATAAGCAAACATATAAGCACCCTACTCTAAATCTTTAGTAAATCAAATTTATATCCTACATGAGCCTATCAATTTTGAAAGTCATTTGGAATAAAATTATTTATTTAAACATGTATGAATTAACTTGATTACCACACATCCTAGAGAAAAACCTATTTGTAACATAATGTGCTGCTTTTTCTTGGTAATACAATTTTAGATAGAAATTCTTGAGTTCCACTTCCTAAATAACATGCCTCTGGAAACACTATGAACTTGGATAAATGTGATAGTTGTAAAGGGGCTTCAAGTCTTTTGTTCTTAGAGTCTCTATAAGTTGTGCTCAACTCGAAGGCATTCGACAACAACAACTGTGGAAGATCAGAAGTTATCTTCCTTGCACTACATCAAGCTCTTCTGTCCTACAAAAACATCCTTAACCTTCATCCTAGCAACCTCACAATTTCAGATGAAGAAGGACACCATGCTTGCAAAAGTGGAGCAATGGCAAAGGAGAAGACTCTCAACCAGGTGATTGACACAGTGACTGCAGCAACAGGCTCGAGGATGTCAGAGATTTTTGAGCTTGACACAGTTTAGCATAGGAGTCAGAGCTATTGTTTATAGTGTTGCTATGAGTCATACTTGACTCAACGGCATATAATGATGATGATGATAATAATAACACTGGATTATTTAAAAATTACTCTTAGGTAAATGCTGTAGTATATTATAATCATATTTTATTTATTTTATAGAGTTTAACTTCCTTAGAATTTGGGAATGTTTTTGTGTACCATAGAGTCAGAGCTGACCCATAGTTGACCCTCTGGTGAGTTTTCAGAGACAATTAATTGCGTGGGAGGAGATTGCTCACCCTTCCCCTGCAGAGTGCCTTTTGGTCTCAAATCATGTGCTTTTGGGATTGCAGCACAGTGTCTTGCCACTAGACCACCAGAGCTCCCCTAGGATTTGGGGAGGGGGTTGTAAAATGGGGATATTAAAATCATCAAGTTTGTAAGATTGCCATAAGGCTTAAAGAAGTAAATTTATCAGCAACAAACAAAGAACAGAAAAAAAAAACCCCAAAAAACCCCAAAAACCAAAAAATACAACACTTGAAATCATAAACCTAACAGGGTAGACCCAAACCCAACCCACTGATACCAAGTCAATTCTCACTTCATAGGATTCCTGAGGCTGCAAATCCTAACAGAATCTTTCTCCCTTGGAGGACCCTGTGAGCTTGAGCTATCTCATGGTCAGGAGCAGTCTTTTTGCTGACAACTTGTTACCAGGACGTAGTGCTTTCTGCTCTCTTAATAATAATTTACTTAGTTTTAATTTATTCTTTCTCCAAATTATTTAAAATAATTATTAGTGAAGGTGTTATTGGATTAGAAACTCCAAATAAGACACGCTAAAAGTCTCAAACCCTGTATGCGTGAACATGACTTTCTTTGAAAAAAAGAGTCTTTTTGAAGGTACTGCTGTAGGTTAAATTAAAGAATTTATACTAGAGGATCTTAATCCCAATACTTTTTGAATGACATTTTATAAAATATATAAAGGTGATGGTTAAAAACATGGTAAACATTAGTTACTGTCACCTAACTGTACATATGGAGATAAGTGAATCTACAAATATAATTTTATATATATTTTTGTTGTGTGCCATTGAGTCAGCTATGGCCCAAGAATAGAAATGGAGAACAACTAAAATAGAAATATTTACATCAGCTCAAAGAAGAATTTATCAGAACCTGAACAAAAATGGGTCTGTTTGTTTCTTTTCCCTTTCTGTTGTAGAGTCAATGTTTTAACATATGCATAGGTAAGACAATACAATAAAAAAGGTACGATGCACATATTATAATAAAATGAAATCAATTAAGTGATAATAAAATAATTTTTAGTTTCACTCCCCATGGACAGGAGTAGCATGTGGGCCACACTGGCAGGAGCTAGTAGAGCCACAGTGAGAAATAATTTATCTGGGCTGTTGTGGACAGGAGCAGGTCCAGGCTGCATTACATAGAGGCCAAGCTGGCCGCAATCATGTGGAGATGAAGGCCTGGGCCTCCATGGGCAGGGGCAAGTAAGAGTGGCTGTGGGCATATTCGTCCTATGAGGCAGGAGCCAATCCTGACCTTTCTTGGACAAGAGCGACTTTGGCTCTTTATGGGCTGAAGTGGTTGGGCCATTATGAGAAGCAATGTGTCTGGGCCCCTATGAGCTAGAGTAGGGCCAGGGCCAGGCTGTGGGTAGGAGCATTTCAGTCCACCATGGTCAGGAGCATGTCTGGTCCACAATGGACTTGCAGCTCCGGGACTCTGTGATCTGTAGTGACTTTGGCCCTTGTACAGAGGAACGATTTGCAGTGTCCATATGAAGCAGTGTTTCTAGGCCACAATGGGTAACAGCGGGTCCAGGTCACTACAATGAGCAGCAACATCAGATGTATATTCTGTTCACCATAGAAAGGGTGGGTCCAGCTCCCAGAGTAAATGTGGCCCGAGCCTCTGTGGGCAGGAGTGAGTATGGGCTGTTGTGGGCAAGAACAGTTCAGGCGACCATGAGAAGCAGTGTATCTGGGCAGCCATGGGAAAAAGTGGTTCTGCATGTTGGCTTTTCAATTCCAGTGATCAAGAGCATGTCTGGTCCCCTGTGGGCCTGGGCTTCCATGGGCAGGGTGGTCTGCGCTTCTGTGGACAGGTGGGAGCTTAGGTCATTGTGGGCAAGATCAAGTTTGAGCTCTTGTGGATAAGAGCTGCACTGGTCACTGTGAGAGGCAGTATATCTAGGTCACAGTGGGCAGAAGCGGGTCCGGGTCCCGGCATGTGTAGGAATGTGTCTGTCTGCAGTGGTCAGGTGAGTCTGGTAGACTATGGACAAGGGTGGGCCCAGGCCTCTGTGGACATGTGTAAGTTTGGGTAGCTGTGGGCAGGATCAAGTTTGAGCTGTTGTGGAGAAGAGCCACACTGGTCACCGTGAGAAGCAGCGTATCATGGCCGCCATGGGCAGGAGTGATTCCAAGTTTCAGCTATTGTAGGATCTTTTTGGTCCCAGTGGATAGGAGCATGTTGGTCTTCCAAGGATCTAGTATATGAGGTCAGAGATGGGCCCAAGCATCCGTGGGCATTGGTGGAGACTGGTTTCCGTGAACAGTGGTGGGCCTTGGTCTTCTTAGACTGAAGGAGGACGGAGTCTCCATGGGCAAGAATGGGACCAGGTATCTGAGATCAACTGTGATCTGGTCTTCTTGGTCAAGGCAGGCCTAGGCCCCTTGAGCAGCAGTGATTTGGGGCTGTTGTGGGCAGGAATAAGTTTGGGCCATTGTGAATTAGAGTTGTTCGGGTGTCATGAAAAGCAATGTACCAGGGCTGCCATGCACAGGAGCAGTTCCAGGTACTGGCCACTTGTAGGAGCTTTTCGGTTCCAGTGATCAGGAGTGTATCTGGTCCTCCTAGACCTGAGTACTGGAGGTCAGAAACAGATGGGAGCATTTGTGAGCAGTGGCGAGGATGACTTTCTTTGGGCCAATGCAGGCTTGGGCCTTTGTGCGCATGAATGGGCCAGGACTTTTGTGGGAAGAGGCAAGGTGGGGCTTCGAGGACAGGTGCAGGTACAGGCCTGGGCTTCCAGGGTCAGAGATAATCCAGGGCCTCCATGGGCAGCTGAGGGCCTGAGCATCCATGAGCAAGAGTGGATCCAGACCACAGTGGGCAGGAGTAAATTTGGGATATTGTGGGCAGGATCTAATTTTGCAATTGTGGACAGGAGCAATTTGAGACATTGTGAGAATCAGAGTATCACAACTGCCATAAGAAGGAGTTGTTCCAGGTTCTAGCCTTGTGGAGGAAATTTTCCATTCCAGTGGTCAGGATTGTGTCTAATCTTCCATGGACTGGGACTTTGTTGTGCAAGATGGTCTCGGGGTTCTGTGGGCAGGGCCCAGTCAGGGTCTCCATGGGCAGGGCAGACTCATGCCTCTGTGGGTAGGGAAGAGCCTGGGCCTCTATCAGAAGGAATTAGTTTGTGGGTAGGGATGAGTTTGGGCCTTTGTGGACAGGAGGACTACTCTGATAAGCAGTGTATTAGGGCTGACAAGGGCAGTAGGAGTTCCAAGTTTCAGCCATTTGTAGAACTGTTTTGGTTCTAGGAGTGAGGAGAATATCTCGTCCTCCATGAGCCTGGGCCTCCAAGCCAAGGGTGGGCCCTGGCCTCCGTGGCAAGCAAAGGCCCTAGCCATTGAGGGCAGTGGCAGCCCAAGCCTTCTTGGGAAAGGCAGTCCTGGAACTTCTTGAGAAGGGCAGGGCTGGTCTTTCTTGGGAAGGGCAGTCTTGGAACTTCTTGTGAAGGGTAGGGGTGGGCCTTCTTGGGAAGAGTAGGCATGGACAGGGCAGGGGTGAACCTTATATAGAAAGGCAGGTGCAGGCCTTGTTGGGAAAGGAAGGTGCAAGTGTTATTGAGAAGGACAAGCCCAGGCTTCTTAGAAAGGGGATTCTTGGACCTTCTTTGGAAAGGCATGGACAGATCTTCTCTGAAAGGGCAGGCCCACCCTCCCTCTCCCGCCCCCATCCACACTCGCACAATACACCCACCCCTCACTCCAGTCCACCCACTGCCCACCCCTCTGCTGCCTCATCTTTGAACTGAGACTCTACCTACTAAAATCACAGCAGGGACCACTATTCTTCCTTCAGGAAACGGAAAGCACCAGCCCATGGTATTTGGCAGGCCATGGAATAATGGGTTTTTATGGTCACTGGGTGGGATCTCAGCCTGCTGATGAAAACACCCAGTCGCTTTTCTGAATCTCTTCTCAAAGTGGAGGTCTGTAAGGAGAGCTGCTCCTTTGTGTTGAGACCTGTCAACAGCTGCTTTCTATGCTGTGAGAGGCCCTTTTTCTCAGAACCTTCAGACTCTGGTTTCTATCCTGTTGGGATGCAATTAACTAGAATGGGCTTGTGTGTTCCTTTTAAAGGGCCAATGGCTTCATTGTGACCTCATGCTGATAGAGGCCAGGTGATGTCTCATGACCTTCTTGGGGAGGGAAGGCCTGAGTCTTCTTAAGAAGGGGAGGCCTAGGCTTTCATAGGAAGGTCAGGGGTGATCCTTCTTGGGGGGGCAAGGATGAGCCTTATTGGGAAGGGCAGTGGCAAGCCTTCTTAGAAAGAGCAGGGACAAGCCCTATTGACAATACAGGCCCAAAACTTCTTGAGAGCGACAGGCCAGGGCCTTCTTTGGAAGGGCAGGAGATGGGCCTTCTTGTTGCCATGGGTTGAAGTGTTTATATTCTGCTATGGGGATAATGCAAGTCCTGGCTGTTGTCAGTGGGGCAGGTTCTGGCCGCCATTGGGTAGTTTTGTTTGGGCTGCTGCATGTAGCTGGTGCAGGTCGTGGCCACAGTGGGTCAGTGCAGATTTTGGTTTCTGTGGACTGCTGGTTTTGAGGTTTGTTTGGTTTTTCTTTAAACTATTTCTTTTTTGATTGTTACATATTTTCTTCCTCCCCCCCGACCCCCTTAACAAGTCCACCCTACCAAATATTCCTTGTTCCAGATTGTTGTTACTCATGTAATGCCTAATCATATATTCCTTTTGGATATTTCTTCCCTTCATCTCTTCTAACACATTGTTCATTATCTATCAACACTTTTCCCATCCTCTCCTTAACCCCTCCTTGTCTGTTCTTTCTATAACAGTGGAGTTATACGTTGTTTGTTTTCTTGTGTCTGAGATATTTCACTCAGAATACTGTCATCCAAGCTCCTCAATGTTGTATAATATTTTAAAAGTTCATTATTTTTCAGTGCTTTTCAATATCCTATTGTGTAAATGTATCGTAGTTTTCTATCCATTTATTTGTTCATGAGCGATTGAGCTTGCTTGTAAGTACTGCAGCAATCAACATTAGTTTGCATACAAAATTTGAGTCATGGCTCTAGTTTCTTTAGGGCATATTGTGGCTAACGTTGAGAATGGGAATCCCAGAACACTTGACTGTGCTTATGAGAAACCTATACTTGGACCAGGAAGCAGTCCTCAGAACTGAGCAAGGAAGTACTGCATGGTTCAAAACCAGGAAGGGAGTGTGTCAGGATGCATCCTGTCTCCATAACTTTTCAATCTAGATGCAGATCAGAACATTCAGGAGACTGGATTTATGAGGAGGAGTGTGGCTTCAGGATTGGAGGAAAACTCAGCAAAAACCTATATTATTCAGATGACACAACCTTGCTTGCTGAAACCAAGAAGGACCTGAAGTGCTTACTGCAGAAGGTCAAGGAGTGTAGTCTTCAACATAGATTGAGGCTCAACATCAAGAATATAAATATTCTCACCACTGGGACAATTGTCAGCACCATGATAGATGGAGAAGAGACTGAGGTTGTTAACATTTACAGCTTACTTGTTTCCACAATCAACATTCTTGGTACCAGCAGTCAGGAAATCAAAACATGAATTGCACTGGGGAAATCTGCTGTCAGAGACCTCACCAAAGGATTAAAAAGCAGCACTGTCAGTCTAAAGTCTGATTCAAGCCATCATCTTTGCAATTACTGTCTATACATCAGAGAGCTGGATAATTGCTAAGGGTAATTATCAGAAGAATAATTGATGTCTTTGAGTTGTGGTGTTAGAGAAGAGTCTTGAACATACTGTGGACCATCAAGAAAACAAATAGGTCTGTGGTGGAGAGGGTGCAACCAAGTTTCTCTTTGGAGGCTAGGATTTTGAAACTGTCTCACATACTCTGGGCACATGCCCAGGAAGAACCAGTCTTTAAAGAAGGGTGGAGGGACAGTGTAAGAGAGGAAGACCCCCAGATAAGATGGATTGATACAGTACCTGGGGTCATGGGGGTAGGTGTGCTGGAATCAGTGGGATTGTGTCAGGACAGGGCAGGCTTCACATCTGCTGTACATAGGGTTGCTATGAGTCACAGATGATTTGAAGGCACATAACAACAACAACAACAACAACCACCTATTTCCAATAGTGGAATTGCTGAACCAAATGGTATTTCTATTTCCAACTTTTTGAGAAAGAGCCAGGCCACTTTCCACAGTGGATATACCGTTTTACATTCCCGAGAGGACTGTACAGACTCCATTTTGTGCCTGGCCTCCATCTCAAGCCTGACCTGGGCATAACCTTAAAAAATCAATTCCAGAAGCAGGCCATAAAAATTCTTCGCCCAAGAGGCAGCTAATCAGGAGAGAAAGCAACCACAGGAGTGCGGAGTTCTTATCTCAGGTTAGCCATCTGTGCTGCCAGATGTCCTTGTAAGGTTTGAAATTAACTTATCCTAAGGTTTAACGTATATTACACAAGAATACAGGTACGTGACCCAAAGACATGCATATGTGACACAGGGAAGCTACATACCTGACACAGGAAGAGTGTGTGTGTGACACACGAAAAGCATGTACGTGACACAGGAAAGGGCGAAGGTGGGCTGGGTGGCTGCTTAGACACAAGCCAATCACAAGCCGCCGACCTGTGTAAGTGTTCCCCTCACCCACCAATCATGTTCCCAATTACCTCACCCTGGTCAAACAGCTCCATTTTACCCATGAAATGTCTGCACATGCTCTCCCAGGGTCGCCATTTTCTTGTAGACCCCTTCAAGCTGGAGTTTGTTCTTCAACATAAAGCGTTCTTGATGATTACATACATGAGTTGGTGATCTTCCGGGTGGCGATTTATAGACTTAACACCCAACAGCAACAAGAGTTCTAATCTCCCTACAACCTTACCAGCATTTGTTGTTTGTCGCCCTGTTGAACTTGCTGTTGTTGTTGCAATGAGATGATATCTCATTATTGTTTTGTGGCCTACAATTTTAAGAGTCTATTAAGGGCTGGTGTGGGTCCAGGTTTTTAAAGGCTGATGTGGGGTAGCTGTGCCACACACTGGTATAGACTGGGTTGCAGAGCCCTGGTGTCTGTCCTGGTTGCTGTGGGCTTTTATAAATATAGTCCACTGTGGGCTGGTGTGGGTCCTGGCTGCTGTAGACAGCTGTGATTAGAGTGGGGACAGTACACTGGGTGGAGATTGATGAGGGCAATGGAGGAGTAGGGGCATGATGAATGGAAACAGTAGATGGGAGTGTGGGGGCAGTATGGAAGGGTGTTTGCTGGTGGGAAGGCAAGTGGGAGTGGGCCTACATGAGTGGAAATTGGAAGCAGGATGGTGAGAGGGGTGGGTGAATGCTGCCCACCTTTGACTGAGACCCTACCTTCTAAAATCATAGGAAGAACCCCTATTTTTCGCTCAGGCCATGAAAGGCATCAGCCCATTGGCAGACCATGGAGTCTAGTTTTCATGGTCGCTTGGTGGAATCTCATCCTGCTGATGAAAACACCCAGTCAATTTTCTGACTCTCTTCTCAAAGTAGACATCTGTGAGGAGAGCTGCTCTTTTGTGTTGTGAACTGTCACCATCTCTCAGCTGGTTTCTGTGCTGTGAGAGGCCCTTCTCAGTGTCATCAAGTTATTTTTTTGTAGGATTATTGCAAATATGTTTTTAAAAATATTTTCTTAAATTTCATTTTAGATTGATTTGCTTACAAAGTTCATATACATTGGGTTTCATACTATTTTTAATTCACACTGCATTTCATACAATCATTTCTCATGCATTATGTTTTATAATGTTAACCACCATTGGAAGACTAACTTTTTTGGTCCCTTCTAGATACTTACCATTTCCTTCACCCTCTCCCTCTCCTCGCCCCAACCCTGTGATTTCACCCATAGCCATCCTTACCCCTCTGTGCCCACCCATTGTCCCCTTGGGTCCCTAAGCTTGTTTTACTAGTTATCCTTCTATTTTTGCAATAATTATCTTATGTAGTAGAAAATACCTTTAATAAGAAACACAAATGACAACTTTATAAATTGACCTCACCAGATGGATGGCATAGGAATCAGCCTGATTACATCTATCAATGAATTATTAGAGAAGCTCAATGTCAGCAGTCAAAAGCAGGCCAGAAGCTAACTGTGAATTAGCCCATCAATTATTCATGTGCAAGTTCAAATTGAGGCTGAAAAAGATTAAAACTTGTCCAGAAGAACAAAAATATGATCTTGACTCTATGCCACCGTAATGTAGAAATCATCTTAAGAAAGGTTTGAATCATTGAACATTATGATTTTTCTTCTAGTATGTTTTTTATTGAGGTTCTTATGTTCCATCTAATTGACTCTGTTCCATATCTTCTATTGGAAATATCTGCCATTTTGATCTTGATAATGGATGAAAACCAGATGAGCTGTGGGAAGATATCAAGAATATGAGTCTGTGAAGAATGCAAAGGTCATTACAAAGAGGGAGGAAGGAGAAAAGGCTAAAATTGATGTCAGAAGAGACTCTGGATTGTACTAGAACTCCAAGAAGCCAAAACAAAGGGAAGAGATCAAGAAGTTATGGAGCAGAATAAAAGATGGCAAAGGGTAGCTCAGAAAGACAAGACAAAGTTTTATAATGAAATGTGCAAGGAGCTGGAGTCAGAAAATCAAAAGGGCCAAATTGGCTTGTCTGCAAGTTGCAATGGTTAAACATTAAGGATGCTGAGGGCAGAATGTTGAACGATTCAGGAAGCATTAAAAGAAGATACAGGATTATAAAGAGTCACTGTACCAAGAAGAATTGGCTGACACAGAAGTTCAGGCTACTTTGAAGATCTTGGCAAAAAAAAAAAAAAAAAAAAAGCACCAAGAATTGATGGGATAACACTTAACCTATTTAAAAAACAGATGTCCTGGATGTGCTCAAGAAGTTATGCCAAGAAATCTGGAGGACAACTACCTGGCCAACTGACTGGAAGATATCTATATTAATTCCCATTCCAAGAAAAAATTGACCCAACAGAGTGTGAAAATTTTTGAATGGTATCACTAATATCACACACTAGCTAGCAAAACCCTGCTGAAGATCCCGAAATGTACTGACTGAAACAGTACCCTGACAGAGAGCTACCAAAAACGCAAGCTAGGCTAGAAGAGGTCATGGCAGTAGAAACATTATTGTCAATGTCAGGTGGATCTTGGCAGAAAGCAGAGAGTACTAGAGGCATTTCTATCTATGGTTCCTCAGCTATGCAAAGGCATTTGACTGTGTGGGTCACAACAAATTATGGCTAATCTTGAGGAAAATGGGAATCTAAGAACAGCTGATTTTTGCCTATGTGAAACCTATACTTGTATCAAGAAATGGACCTCAGAATAGAGCAGAGAAAGATTACATGGTTCAAAATATGCCAGGGATGCATCCTGTCTCCATATATTTTCAATCTATATTCAGAACAGATCATTCTGGAAAGCAGGCCTTTATGAGGAGGAATGTGACAATAGGATTGGGGGAAGACTCATCAGCAACCTAAATTATGCAAGTGACACCACCTTGCTTACTGAAGAGGACCTGAGACACTTGCTGCAGAATGTCAAGGACTGTAGTCTTCAATGTGGATTGAAGCTCAACATGAAGAAGGCAAAGATTCTCATCACTAGGCCAATTGGTAACACCCTGATAGATGGAGAAGAGGTTGAGGTTATCAACAGTTATAGCTTGTTCTGCTCCACAATCAACACTCTTGGCACCAGCAGTTAGGAAATCAAAGACAAATTGCATTGGGAAAATTTGCTGTCAAGGACCTCTCCAGAGTACTGAGAAGAAATTATGTCAGTCTAGAGACTAGGTGTGCCTGATCTAGGCCATGGTCATCCCAACTACTTGCTATGCATTAGAGAGCTGAAGAATAACTAAGGATAACTGAAGGAGAATCAATGTCTTTAAGTTGTGGTGCTGGAGAAGAGTTTTGAACATACCAAGGACTCCCAAGGAAACAAACAATTCTGTCTTACAAAAGGTGAAACCAAGTTTCTCCTTGGAGGCTAGGATATTTTTTCCCCCTATTTTTAAAACCTTTTAAAAAATTCATTTTAATGAACGTTTACAGAGACTTTGTATTTCCATTCACTCTTTGTTGCTTTTTTCATGCCTCGCCCCACCCTCTTGTCTTTGAAAAGTAAAAGAAAAATTATTTCATTGGTATACAATCCCCCTGCTCTGCCCCGGGTACACTCCACTATGCAGCCTTCATTCTGGACTCTTGTCATGACCATAATACCCAATAATTTATTGCTTTTGAACTGTTCACTCCATCATCTATTTTAATGCAATATACAAAATTTATCCAATCTTTCTCAATCTCACTCCAACCCTGATGTCAGTCCCATTATACAACAGTGGCACTATTCAATATTTGTCCTTTTGTGACTAAGATATTTCACTCAGCATAAAGTCCTCCAGCATCACCCATTTTTAGTATTTCATGAGTTCCTTGTTTTTCTATGCAGAGTAGTATCCCATTGTGTAAATATATCACAGCTTCTCTATCCATTTGTCTGTTGATGGGAACTTAGGTTGTTTCCAACTTTTTGCTATTGTGAACAAAGCTTCAGTAAACATGGGTGTGAATATATCTGCCTGGGTGGCAGTCATGGTTTCTTTAGGGTATATTCCCAGTAGTGGAATGGCTGGGTCAAATGGTATTTCTCTTTGCAACTTTTTGAGAGAGTGCCATACAACCTTCCATAGTGGTTGCACAATTCCAGTTTCTCCACAACTTCACCAGCATTTGATGTTTGCTGCTCTGTTAAATTTTGCTTTTCTTACTGGGATGAGATGGTATTACATAGTTTTATTGATATGCATCTCTCTTAGAGCTAGAGATTTTGAACATTTCATGATGTGTTCGTTAGCCATCTCAATGTCTTCTTTGGTGAAGTGTCTGTTCATATCCTGTGCCCATTTTTCAATTGGATTATTTACCTATGTCTTTTTTTTAATATTTTTTATTACCTTCTTTTTTTTAAGTTTTATTAGTATTATTGAACATTTACAGGGATTTTGGGTTTTCATTCCTTCATTGCTGTACCATTCTCTCTACCCTCTTCCCCAGTTTGTTGTTCTTCCCCCGCCCTCC
>NW_006399953.1:3071861-3082954 GCF_000299155.1 Elephantulus edwardii
TATACCGCAGCTTCTCTAGCCATTCGTTTGTTGATGGGCACTTAGGTTGTTTCCAACTCCTTGCTATTGTGAACAAAGCTGCAATAAACATGGGTGTGCTATTTACCTATATCTTGTTGTGGTGCTCGAGTATTTTAGAAATTCTAGATATAAGTCCCTTATCTTACATGTCATTACCAAATATTTTTCCCCCAATCCATGGTTTCCCTTTTCACTCTGTTGGAGAAGGTTTTCAATGTGCATAGGGTTTTGATACTTAGAAAGTTCCATTCATCCATGTTATCCTCCCCTGATTATAGATTTTTCAGGACACTTGGAAGACTGTTTATGTTGTGGATTAGAACTTCTAGAGTTCTTCCAAGATTTTATTTAATGAAATGTGTAGTCCTTAGTTTTAGTCCTAGGTCCATGATCCATTTTGAGTTTGTTTTTGTGTATGGAGTGAGGTGTGGATCTTGCTTGAGTTTTCTACAGATAGTTTTCCAATTTTGCCATCACCAATTGTTAAAAAGGCTGTCTTTTCCCTTCTTAACTGATTTCATCTCTTTGTCAAAAATCAATTGACCATAGGTAGATGGGCTGATTTCTGGATTCTCTATTCTATTCCATTGATCTATGTACCTGTCATTATACCAGTACCATGAACAGGAACTAGGCAAAGATGGCCACTATTACATCTCCTATTCAATATGGTATTGCAAGCCTTAGCGATAGCAATAGGCAAGAGAAGGAAAAAACAGGTATCTAAATTGGCAAAGAGGAGGTAAAATTATCTCTCTATGTGGATGATATGATAGTATACTTAGAAAACCTTAAAGACTCAGCAAGAAAACTACTGGACATAGTTGACCAATTCAGCAAAGTGGTAGTATACAAGATCAACATACAAAAATCAATTGGATTTATTTATAGTGACAAAGAAAATACAGAATTGGAGCTAAAAAAAACAATACCCTTCACAATAGATTAAATACTTGGTAGTAAACCTAAAAAGAAATTCAAAAGATCTATTCAAAGAAAATTATAAAACATTACTACAAGAAACAAAGAGACCTGGAGAAGTGAAAGAATACCACTTGCTCATGGATAGGAAGACTTAACATTTTGAAAATGACAATACTACCAAAGGCAATTTATATGTTCAATGCAATCCCAATACAAACACCAATTCCATTCTTGAAGGAGATGGAAAAGACAAGCTTTAATTTCATTTGGAATGGAAAGAGATCTCGAATAAGCAAAGTACTCCTTAAAAACACAAACAAGGTAGGAGGCACCTCACTCCCAGATTTCAAATCCTACTACACTGCTGTGGTGGAGGCTAGGATTTTGAAGTTTTGTCTCGAATACTTTGGGTACATGGACAGGAGAGACCAATCCTTGGAGAAGGACAAGCTCAGAAGGATTGAGGGTTGGCTCAGGGAAGGAAGACCCTGAATGAGTTGGATTGATACAATAACTGGGGTAATAGAGGTTGGTGTGTCAGGATCATTGAGACTGTTTCAGGAAAGAGCAGTCTTCAGAGCTGTTGTACATAGGATTATGATAGGTTGTAGGCAACTTGACAGCACTTACATCAACAAAACATCAACAACATTCTAGATTGTATTTTCAAGCATTTCTGTTATTTTTGTACTGTGTCTTGTGATAATTTTTGAAATTATTGTACTTTTTTATCTATAGTTTCAATTCTTCCATTTTTTTCATTTCTTCTGTAGTTTTTCATATTGCTCTGCATCACTATATTTTTTTCAGTCTCCCTGTTTCTGGATTATATGCTTAATGTATGGCTTCTATTATTTCTTCGATCATTTACACCTTCTCCTGTAGCTTTTCATGTAACTCCAGTATAGTCCTTCTGGTTCCCTGTCTCTGGGGTATTCACTTTATTGTTTCCATTCTCTCAGCATCTGTACCATCTTCGATAGCTGTGCATATGACTCCCCAACAGTATTTTTCTTTAGCTTTCCTTTCCTTTTTTGTAATCAGTGATTCTGCAATATGTAGAAGAAGTCTTATTTTGCTTTTCCAAACTGTTTGAAGATGCCTGCCACTTTCCTGACATTATTTGAAGTCTTTCTTGGTATGTGTTAGGATGTTTCTATTGTGTTTGTATAGATAAATGGCAGTTACATATGCTGTTATCAATTAATCGAAGGCTTAACATATTCCATCTAGATGGGCACCTTGTGCTACTGAAAATTCTTTCTGGATTTTCCACAACTATGGGGTGTAATTAATTGCTATGTGCCAGAAAGCTGGACAATGACTAAGGATAATGGAAGAAGAATCAATGCCTTTGAGTTGTGATGCTGGAGAAGAGTCTTGAAGTTATAGTGGGCTACAAACAGGTTTGTCCTGGAGAGAGTGAAACCAAGCTACTCTCTGGAGGCAAGGATTTTGAAGCTCCATCTCACATACTTTGGGCTTGTGGCCAGGAGAGACCAGTTCTCAGAGAAGGACATCATCTTGGAAGTATGGGGGTACAGCACAAGAAAGGAAGACCCAGGATGAGACTGGTTGACTCAACAACTGGAAAAATGGGATTAAATCATTGGAGACGATGAGATTAGCTCAGGATAGGGCAGGGTTCAAAGCTGTTATACATAGAATCACTATGAATCACAGGTGATTTGCTAGCCCATAACAGCTACAGCTGAATGGAAAAATTTGCCTTTTAAATCTGTCAAATCCTCTTTGCTCTGCAGTGCAACCCTGCAGGAATCTCAAGTTCTCATAGCCTCCTCTCCTAAATTTTACTGTCTTCTTTTATCTGCAAAGTGGCATGGCCAGATTCCTGACCTGGAACACTTTCTGTCCAGGAGAGTGACAGTCAACTCCCTTCCCAGTACTTGAATGTGCTGGCTCTATTATTGGGTTTCTTGCCTGACTGTAGTTCCCTCTCTGAAATTCTGTTGTCCTTTTTATTCTGTGACCTTCCCCCCATGGTGGCAAGGTAGGGCACCTGCAGCAGTTTCCATCCCAGGGAGCTGTAGATTTCTCACTCCCCAGGTCCTCACTGTGCTCGGTCTGGGAGGTAGTGTCTCACTTGATCGTAATCCCTTCTCCTAAAGTCTATTGTCTTCTTAAGTCTTCAAAGTAGGGTGACCAGGTTCCTAAACTGGAGCAACTTCTGTCTAGGGAAGTAACAAGAAGCTCCTGTCCTAGCATTTCAACATGCTGGATCTGAGAGTGAGTCCACCTGATTGCAGCTCCCTTTCCTCTCACTTTATTCTTTTATACACGTCCTATGAATCATTCTTCTATTTTTATAATAATAGTCTTATGTAGTATTTGTTCATATGAGATTAAGTCCATTTATTCAGCATAGTGCTCTCTAAAGTTACAAATCAAAACCATGAAATACCTTATCATTCCAGTAGGAATGGCAGAATTTAACAGGACAGCAAGCAATAGATGGTGGAGATGATGTGGAGAGATTGGAACTCTCATTTTGCTGGTGCATATATTATCAAGTGGGACAACCACTTTGGAAGACAGTTTGTCATTTCATCAAAAAGCAAAACATAGAAATCCTATATGATCCAGATATTCCAGCACTAGGAATATACTCTGAGAAAAATAGAACTGAGACACAAACAGAGATGTGTACACCATTGTTCATAATGGCTGTGGTGTTAGTATAACAGCTGCCTTTTTTTTAAGGCATTTAGCTTCTGGTCTCCAGCTACCTTAACTGCAGACACTTGGTCTTGCAAATCATCAACAGGTGTGGGGTTAGGATAAGAGAAACAGTTCTTCACACACTGAGTAGCAGACCTGAGGTGAGAAAGACTTGAGACAAGCAAGGGTTGTGGTCGCAAGACTGTGGCATTGCTGTGGAGAAACTGTGACCTGTGGCTTCTTGAATTTAAGCTGCCCACAGTTAAAGATTTGGCTGTTATTGCTAGATGTTCGAAGGAGAAGCTAACTTTGAACTGCTCTTGGGCACACCTTGTTGGATGATTTGGGTTTCACTGCTGAATTGAAGCCAGAGCCTGAGCTTTTTGAGGCATTGCGCCTTGGAACTGTTTGGCTAAAACTTGGATTTGCATTGGATGATATTATTTGCCTTACCCAATCTACCACTTACTTCCTTAATAAACTCCATTCTTGGTACCACAACTTTGAGTCTGTGAGTAAGCAATGAATAAAAGAACCTCTTGTCGTTGGCAGGCCTCTACAGGCACCATGGGCCTAGACTGTGAACTCTGTCTGCTTTTGGCACTGGGGTAGCGAGACACTATGCTGTTCTTACTTCTTACTCCCTCTGGCTTTTACACAGATATGGTCATGGCCTTTTGCTTCCACATCCCATTATTCACAGTAGCAAGGAAATGGAAACAGCCCCAATGTCCTGAAAGGCAAAGCATGTTCTTCCCTCTTGTTGACCTAATTCTATGGTCTTTACATTTCATGATTGAATTTTTCTCTATCTTCTGGAGTTTCCATTTGAAATCCTCTGCTTATCTCTTTTGCTTCAGCAGTGTTTGTGTCTCCACCAAGAGTATGGGGTAGCTTGATAATAGTGCTAAGTGGGCGGGGAGAAAAGTGCAACAATGAATGAATGGAAGTTCAAAATCTCTGTAGATGTTCATTGATATACCACGGACTGCTAAGAAAACAAAAAAGTTCATCTTGAAGAAGGTTAAACCAGGCTGCTCCTTGGAGGCCAGGATTCTGAAACTTCATCTAACATACTTCGCACATGTTGCAAGGGACTAGTCCTTGAAGAGCGACATCATGCTTGGCAGGGTGGAGGGACAGTGCAGGAGAGGAAGACCCTCTATGAGGTGGATTGATTCAGTGACTGGGATAATGGGAGTGGGTGTGTCGGAGAAAAGGAGATTGGCAAAGGACAGAGCAGAGTTTAGGGCTATTGTACATAGGGTCCCTATTACTCGCAAGTGACTTGATAGCACGTAACAACAACAACAACTATAATCACCTTTTGAGTGGGAACATGAAATTAATTTGTGTATACCACTAAAAAGATTCCATTTTGCCTTCCCAGATGGCTTAAACTGAGCATATTTAGCTACAGAAACTAGAAACCACACCGTCAAGAAAGACAAAGCAGAAAGTGATTTCTTTACAAGAGAGACAGAGATCAAGACTGAGATATAGAAGCAGTATTGATAACAGTAGAGATGGCAGAGAACCAGATACAATTGTGAAATTGTGAGATACCGTTTGAGTGGATCTGATGCCTCCTAGCATCAGGTCTTTGCTCTAGGAAAAGAAGAGGGAGAGAGAGGAATAAAACACATAACTTTCCTATCAGAACTTTGACATAGAGCTTTGATCAAGAGACTGAAAGTCTTAGGGGGACCTTCCTTTGAGAGTACCAGAGAAAGACTGTCATGACTGAAAATTCTGTTCTGAGTATCTCAAAACTGAATTGTAACCTAAAACTTTACTATCTTGCACATTTCCTATGAAGTCTGTGTCACCGTTTAATAAATTAGTGAACCTAATTCTGGAATGTTGAGAGTTGTAGTAAGGATGATTTGTTTGAACTGATAGAAGTAGATACAGGAGCTTGGAGGCATATTTTATCTAATAGGAATTGGTATGATGCTTTTGATTTTATTGGTAGGGTAGCCTTCACCCTTATGTGGTGAGTGGAAGTCATACAATGCCATCTCTATGCTAACTACACTGTTTTTCAAATGGAATCCTGGTAGCAAAAGAGTTAGGTACTTGTCTTCTAGCAAAAAGATTTGGACCTACCCCCCTCTGGTGGCTTAGTGGTAAGGTGCTAACACAAAGCTATGCGGTTCAGATCCACTAACTGCTCTATGGGAGAAAGATCAACCAACAGTCTCCTCCTGTGAGATTTACTGCATCTAAAAACCTACTGGAGGGTCAGCTATGGGTCAGTTCCGATTTGATGATGCTCAGCAACCATCTCAGTGGATCCATAGAAAAAAAGGACCTACTGACCTTTTCACGTAGAGATTGTGGCCTAGAAAACTCTGTGGGAGAGTTTTACTCAGTTACATAGTGTCTCCTGCATTCAAAACTGATTCTATGGCACCTAACAACAATGCATATTTTAAATTATATTTTATTTCTTTCTTATTGAAACTTTGAATTACTGTGTGGTTTTTAGAGATTGGTATTCTTAAAATAACCACAGAATACTTGAAGTTGTAAAAAACTCTTACATATTGAAGACATAAGGTGGGAAAATAGAATAGTGGAAACTCGATCTTAATTTTTTTTAACTCAAATGAGAAAGCATCATAAGAAATGTCCTGCTCTTTAAAGCTTCACATATTTTTATATTTGTTTGTAGGAGGAAATATAGTAGTAATAACTAATAAGATATTGTGAGCTCTGGTGCCCTATTGTCAAGAAGCTTTACTGTAATCCCAAAGGCATTAAGGCCACCAACTGGTCCTTGGGAGAAGGATGGGCAATCTCCTGCCTCTGAAAACCCCCTTGAGGGTCAGCTATGGGTTTGTTCTGACTCTTTGATACATAACAACAAGAACAGATTAGTATTGAAGGAGAAACAAAACATCTCTCTAGACAAAAAGCATCAAGGTTAGACACTTGATGAAGTATTACTCTTGCAATTTTAATATACAGATGTTTTATACAAATAGTCAATAATTCTGAAGGTTTTACATTAAGTACAATGCACTGAAAAGTCTGAAATTTGTTGTTATTGAACGTGTAAAATTCTTGAATTCAGCACACAATGATCAGTCTAACTTATAAAACAAATTCTTTGGTAATAAAAACATCTTGAGTCATATCTTCATTACCTCATTCTGCTCTAACAGAAATACCACAAGCAGATGGCTTTTACTACCAGAAATTGGTCCTCTTAAATTTCAGGAGGCTGTAATTTAAAAACCAGGGTGCCAGCTCTAGGAGAAGATGCTCCCTCTCCCTCAGTTCTAGAGGAAGATTCTTATTTCTGTCAGTATGTATGTGTTCTGTGATCTGTAAGCATGCCAAAGAAATAGGGAGATTCATGTGAAAGGCTGATTTCATTAGATGGTAAATGAGTGCTTTATACTGCAGCTAGCCTGTTATTTAGGAGAGGTCCAAAAGGGTTTTATGTTGGTCTGTGTCGACAACACCAATCAACAACTTCAGCAACAATGCTGAGAATAAGCCAAAGGTCAGGAATAAGGGGGAAGAGAGATATTTAGTCAGACTTAGGTTAATGAGCATTTTGTTTCTGGTTAGTCAGTGGGGACAAGTCATTTACTTATTCACTAATGAAGCAAGGTATGAGGCTTTGGGTAATCTGCATCCGAATTTATTCTAAAGACTGAAAAAGGGAATATCACCGAGTGCCATTTACTGTTTTTGTCAAGTATGGTTGAGTCAACACAACTCATAGAAATCCTGTACATGACATATTGGAAACTTGTCCAATTCTGCCCCACCTTTACTATCTTTTGTGACAAAAGTTTACCACCTTTCTTTCTAAGGAGTTCCCTGGTTTCATTTCCTCCAAGATTTATTTGTTTGTTTGTTGACTCTCCATAGTATCTTCAGTACTCTCTGCCAACAACACAAATCAAAGGTATGAACTTCTTTTCAGTCCTCCTTATTTTACCTCCATCATTCAGTTGCATTCAAAGCAGTTGAGATGTAAAGTGTTATCTTTGCTCTTTAGCACTTTAGAGAGGTCTATGATGGTAGATTTCACCAATACTATGTCTTGTTTTCCTAACTCTGGCTAAAATGGATATTATCTGGATGCACATAGAATTAAATTGTTGGTAACATCAATATTTCTCAATCTGTTTGAGAAAGTCTAGTTGAGGGTTTAGATGGATCAACATAGTGACAACTGCAATGGGTTTGAATATGTCTGAAATAATGAGGCTAAAATAGGCTAAGACTAGGTTCAGTTCATAGGGTCACTATGAGTTATGCTCGGCTCGACAGCACTAACAGCAACATCATTATTCCTAAAGGGCACGTAGTCAAACCTCCAAGCTGTGCCCACTCACTGGCTGATTCTGGCCACGATCTTTTTCAACACCTCTTCAATCTGTATGCAATACAAATAATTTGAGAAGCTTAAGAATTTTATGAAACAACATAAGAGCAAGAGCCTATGGTGATGAAGGAAGAAGTTCAAACTGCTTTGAAAGAATTGGCAAAAAAGAAGGCCTCAGGAATAGATGGTATACCAAGTGATGTATTTTAACTAACAAATGCTGCCCCGCATGTGCTCACCAAGTTGTGCCAAGAAATATGGAGAACAGCCACCTGGCCAACTGACTGGAAGAGATCTTTATTTGTTCTCATTCCAAAGAAGGGTACCTACCAGAGTGTGGAAATTATAGAACAATATTACTGATTTCATATGCAAGCAAGATTCTGTTAAAGATAATTAAAAAATGACTGGAACAGAACATCAGCAGAGAACTGCCAGAAGTCCAGGCTGGGTTTAGAAGGTTCGTGGTACTACGGATATAGTAGCTGATGTTAGATGGATCTTAGCTGAAAGCAAGGAATGCCAGAGAAATGTCTATCTGTGTTTCATTGACTATGCAAAGGTGTTTGACTGTGTGGATCATAACAAACTGTGGCTGACTCTGAGAAGAATAAAAATCCCAGAACACTTGATTGTGCTAATGTAAAACGTATACTTGAACCAGGAGGCTGTCGTTAAAACAAAGCTAGGAAATATTGCATGGCTCAAAATTGGGAAAGGTGTATGCCAGAGATATGTCATATCTCCATACCTTTTCAACTAATATGTAGAACAGATTATCCAGGAGACTGGGCTCTATGAAGAGAAGTGTGGCATCAGGATTGGTGGAATATGCATCAACAATCTGCGTTATGCAGATGACACAATCCTGCTTGATGAAACTGAGGAGGATCTAAAGTGCTTGCTACAGAGGGTCAAAGACTGCAGCCTTCAATATGGATTGAGGGTCAATGTCAAGAAGACAAAGCTTCTCAACACTGGGCCAAATGGCAGCATCAGAATGTATGGTGAACAGATTGAGATTGTTCACAGCTTTAGTGCTTGGCTCCACAGTCAACACTCTTGGCACCAGTAGCCAGGAAATTAAAAGACGTATTCTGCTGTTAGGGACCTCTCCAAAGTGCTGAAGAGCAATGGTGTCACTCTGGAGATTAAGGTGCTCCTGATACAGGCCATGGTCTTTTCAATCACTTGTGGTGCATCAGAGAGTTGAACAATGACTAGGGAGGATAGAAGGAGAATTGACGCCTTTGAACTGTGCTACTGGAGAAGAGTATAGAATGTATCCTTGATTGCTAAGAAAACAAACAAGTTTATGCTGGAGAGGGTTAAACCAGGCTGCTCCTTGGAGGCCAAGATTCTGCGGCTTCATTGACATACTTTGGACATGTTGTAAGGAGGGACCAGTCCTTGGAAATGGACATCATGTTTGGGAGGGTGGAGGGATAGCCCAGGAGGGGAAGACCCTCTATGAGGTGGATTGATTCAGTGACTGGGGTAATTGGGGTGGGGGTGTCAGATACAGTGAGATTGGCACAGGATAAAGCAGGTTTTAGGGCTGGTTTACGTAGGGTCACTATGAGTCGCAGGCAACTCGACAGCACATAACAACAACAACAACAACAACAAATCTATGAAGAAGGCTTTGGCATCAGGATTGAAGGAAGTCTCATAAACAACCTGTATTATGCAGACAACACAAGTAACTTGCTGAAAGTGAGGAGGACTTGAAACTCTTGCTGCAGATGATCAAAGATTGTATCCTTCAGTATGGGTTATATCTTAACATCAAGGGAAAAATTCCTCACTAAAGGGGCAGATGAAGAAGAGATAGAAATTGTCAATAAATTAATCTTACTTGGATTCATAGCACCCTTGGCAACAATGGCCAATTGATGGGAATTTAAAAAAAGTCGTATTGCAATGGAAAATGTAAAATTCTGCTGTAATGTATCTCTCCAAATTACTGAAAAGCAATGATGTCATTTTAAAACCTAAAGTATGCCTGAGTAATGAATACAGTCATGGTCTTTTCAGTTACTTGTTATATAGCTTCAAGATGGACAATGAATAAGGATGATAGAAGAATCATTGCTTTGGAGCTGTAGTGTTGGAGAAAAAGGCTAAATATCTCAAGATGTTTGGACGACCAAAGGGACAAACAAATATATCTTGGAAAAGGTGTAATCAGAGTACTGTTTGGAGGCAAAGATAGTGACATATTTTTAAACATGTTGTTATGAGGGACATGTTGTTTTTGTATTCTTGGAATAAGATACTTGAGAAAGTAGAGAGAGAGAAGGAGGGGAAGATCTTCAATGACATGAATTGAACTCGTGACTATACTATTGAGATCAAATATGTCAGAAATGATGAAGATGGCATAGAACAGGACAGTGTCAAACAACTTGGTGACACTTAACAACAGCAACATTGGTCCAGTAGTCAAGATTTTCTACTTCTTGAAGTTTTGATGTAATCCATATTGATAGCTATAGAATTTAATCTTCTTTGGTATGTCATATTTACTTTCCACAAGCAAAGTTGTGCCATCTGAATAAGGCTGCTATTGTTGAGTCTTCCTCAAGTACTGATGACACATTCTTCATATTGTACAGGTTCTAGAATTATTTTCTCAAAATATAGATTCCATAGGTATGGAGGAAGGACATCACCCTGAGACACACCTTAATTGATTTTTAAACCATGTAGTATTCCCTTATTTAGTTCAGAAAGCTTCTTATGATTCACACAGTGGAATGTCTTTTAATTGTCGATAAAAAAAACACCCCAAATACCTAAACAAGTGAATATCTATTTGCTATTCTCTACTTTCAGCAAAGATATATCTGACATAAAACATTCACAACACAGGATCTTTTCATCCAACTCTAATTTCTAGAATTTCCCTGTTGATGTATTGTTCTAGCCAGCAAGACTTCACTTGTATGTAATATTAAAAATATTGTTTGATAATTCCTGTACTCTGCTAGGATCACATGCAAGCAAGATTCTACTGAAGATTATCCAAAACCGACTGGAACAGCGCATCAGCAGAAAACTGCCAAAATCCCAAGCTGGGTTTAGAAGGGGTCGTGGTACTAGGGATATTGTAGATGAT
>NW_006399953.1:3084097-3085619 GCF_000299155.1 Elephantulus edwardii
GAGAGGAAATGAACAATGGATTTCTTCTAGTCATTTAGCCAGGTAGCTGTCCTCCAAAAGCTTTCACATGAATATTCTCAGCAGTATTATTAATAGTGGTCAGTAAATGGAAACAATCCAAATATGTGTCAACTGACAAATACATCAAGTTCTGTTTGTGTATTTAATAGTATACTATTTGGCAACAAAAATGAGTAAAATACTACTGTATAGACTGTAAAACAGGTAATGACTGAAAATATTATGCTATGTGAAAGAAATCAGTGAAAGAGGACCACGGACCACATATTTTATACACTAACTGAGCTGATTTGGAGGCGGGGAAAATCATCAGGTCTTGTGCAAGAAGTTGTTCACTAGGGGTGATAAAATGACAACTTCTTGTAAGGGAAGATTATCCCTAGCAATACGTTTATGACAGGCAAATGGTGATACAAAATATTCTGAGGAAGAGGACAGGAAAATTACTTGAGGATGTGGCAGATTGAAGTGAGTGGAACTTGTGTGAAGGTGACAATTCTAAACAGCAAATCTGTGTGTATATTCTCTGGGTCAGACATCTTTGAAGTGCATTAGCAGCTAGTGATATTTATAACTATGTCTTTTATCTATGGTTAGCAGACATCACTAGCTGGGGTAGTTTGGTTTTTTGGTTTGTTTTGTGTTTTTGTTTTTTAACAACTAATGCACACATGCCATCACTGATTTATTTATTGAATATTATATGATTCAACTTATATAAACTGCCAAGAATAGATACATTTATAAAGACTGAAAGTTGTTTATGATTACATCTATAAGAATTAAAAATTTTCACCAGTGTTCCAATTGACAGTATCATGATAGAGAGAGAAAAGTTTGAAAGTATTATCAATTTCTTTTTTCTTGGATCCAGAAGCAAAAACTTTGGCACCAACATTCAGAAAATCAAAAGCCAAGTTGCTTTGGAAAAATCTGTGTCAGAGACCTCTCCAGAGTACTAACAAACAATAGTGCCAGACTTAGGTATGTCTAATCCAGGTCATGGTCTTCTCAGTTCCTTACTATGTATCTGGGAGCCAGGCAATGAATAAGGATGACGAAAAAATATTTATGCTTTGAGTTATGGTACTGGTGAAGAGTATTGACATACCATGGAGTGCAAAGAGAATAAACAAGTCTGTCCTGGAAAGGGCGAAACCATGTTGTTCTTTGGAGGCAAAGATTTTGACTCTCTGTCTCACATACTTTGGGCATGGAGGGAAAAGTCCTTGGAAAAGGACATCATGCTTGGAAGAGTAGAGGGTCAGCACTGGAAAGGAAGATCTTGCATCATAGATTGGCACAGTGATTGTGGGGATGGGGGTCAGATGCGTCAGAGATGGTAAGGTTGGCTCAGAGTAATTATTTATAGGGTCACCATGAATTGTAGTTGACTCAACAGCACATAGCAATATAACACAGTTATGGCTCAAAAATATAAAAAATAATTTTTTTACACATAGTGGGGTTTTTTAAGTTCTGTTCTTTTATTATTATTGTT
>NW_006399953.1:3086931-3089194 GCF_000299155.1 Elephantulus edwardii
GTATTGAATATAGTGTGAAGTGCCAAAAGAACAACAAATCTATTTTGGAAGGAGTCAAAACAGGTTAATGACACACAAGTCAATACCCCTTTGGTACTCTTGTTTTCTGTCAACATCTAACTGATAATGGCAATAATGTCTCTAGTGCCATGGCCTCTTCTAAATTCAGCTTGTTTTTCTGGTAGTTTTCTATCAATGTACTCTTCAAGTCTTTTCTGGATATACTTTAGCAGGATTTTGCTTGTGTGTAATGTCAGTGTTATTGTTCAATAATTTCCACATTCTGTCTGGTCACCCTTTCTTTTTGAATGGGAATAAGTATGGATCTCTTCCAGTAAGTTGGCCAGGTAGTTGTCCTCCAAATTTCTTAGCACAACCTGATGAGCACGTCCAGTGCAGCATCTACTTATTGAAATATGTCAATTGGTATTCCATAAATTCCTGGGGCTTTATTTTTTGTCAAGTCCTTCAGAGTAGCCTGACCTACGTCTTTCATCACCATTACCTCTTGATCATATGTCAAATCGAGAACACTTGATTGTGCTTATACGAAACCTATACTTCGACCAGGAAGCAGTTCTCAGAGCAAGGAAACACTGAATGGTTCCAGCTCAGAAAGAGATGTGTCCTTTATCTCAATTTATATGCAGAATAGATAATTCTGGAAGCAAGGATTTATGAGGAGGAATATAGCCTCAAGATTGGAGGAAAACTCAGCAACAACCTACATTATGCAGATGACACAGAGGATGATCTGAAACTCTTTATAAAGAAGGTCAAGGAGTATAATCTTCAACATGGATTGAAGCTCAATGTAAAGAAGAGAAAGTTTCTCACCACTGAGCCAATTGGCAGTACCATAATGGATGGAGAAGAGATTGAGGTTATTAATAGTTACAGCTTTCTCAGCTCCACAATCAACACTATTGGACCAGCAGCTAAGAAATCAAAAGATTAATTGCATTAGGTAAATCTGCTCTCAGAGACCTTTCCAGAGTACTGAGAAGCAACAATGTCAGGTGAGCTTAATGCAGTCCATGGTCTTCTCAATTGCTTGCTATGCATTAGGTGGATAATGATTAAGGAGGACAGAAGAAGAAGAATTGATGGCTTTGAGTTGTGGTGCAGGAGATGGGTCTTGAACATACCATGGACTGCCAAGAAAACAAACAGGTGTGTCTTGGAGAGGGTGAAACCAAGTTTTTCCTCGGAGGCTAGGATTTGGAAGCTCCATCTCACATGATTTGGGCATGTGGCCAGGAGGGACCAGTCTTTGGAGAAGGACACTATTCTCAGAATGGTGGAAGGACAGTGTAGGAGAGGTAGATCTTAGATGAGATGGATTGATACAGTAACTAGGACAATCAGGGTAGATGTGTCTGAGTCAGTGAGACTGGTTTAGGACAGAGCAGGCTTCAGAGCTGATGTACATAGTGTCACTATGAGTCACCGGTGGCACATAACATTAACATTAACAACAACAACATAACCAGGCTGCTCTTTAAAAAGACAAGGATTGTAAAATTTGGTCTCACACATTTTGCCATGTTGCCAGAAGCACCATCACTTAGTTAAAGATAACCAGATGGGAAAGACAGAATGTTTCCAAAAGGGAGGAAGACATTCAGTGAGATGAATTGACACAATGACTGTAGCAATAGGTTTTATCATGACTGAGATCATGAAGATCGCTCAGGATAGGACAAGAATCTAATCTTTTTTTTCCATAGTGTTGTTATTAATTGTAGTATACCAAGGGTACCTAACAACAATGTTTAAGTATTTGACTTCTAATGGAAAGGCCTATAGTTCAAACACCCCAATTGCTCTCCAGGAGAAAGATGTGACAGCCAGCTTCTACACAGATTGAGCACTTGTAGAATCTGCAGGGAAGTCCTACTCGGTCCTACTCATATGAGTTGGACCCAAAGTGTTATTCTTTGTTTAAGGAGCCATGGTGCAGTGCTTAATGACTAATAAGATACGTAGAAAAAAAAATAGGTTATTTGAGCAACCAGTGGCTTCTTATAAAATGATATGTCAATCTGCTTTCCTAAAATGGCCGCTTTGAAAATATTTTGGGAAGTTGTACTCTTTTTCTCTAAGGTCACTATGATTTAGAATTAGATCCATAGAATAAGAATTAGGTAAGAGTGAGGGACGTCATGCTTGGGAGGGTAGAGGGATAGCGCAGGAGAGGAAGACCCTCTATGAGGTGGATTAATTCAGTAACTGGGGTAATTGGGGTGGGTGTGTTGGAGAC
>NW_006399953.1:3089789-3091851 GCF_000299155.1 Elephantulus edwardii
TCAGGCACACTTTAGTCTCTAGACTGACATTGTTGTCATTCAGTACTCTGGAGAGGTCCCTGATAGTAGATTTACCTAATGCAATTCTTCTTTTGATTTCTTGGCCGCTATGTCAAGAGTGTTGATTGTGGAGCCAAGCAAACTAAAGCTGTTACTAATCTCAGTCTCTGCACCGTCTGTCATGATACTGCCAATCGACCCAGTGGTGACATTCTTTGTTTTCTTGATGTTGAGCTACAATAAATATGTAAGGCTACAGTCTTTAACTTCTGAAATAAGTGTTTCTGATCCTCCTCAGTTTCAGCTAGCAAGATTATGTCATCTGCATAAAGTAGGTGGTTGATGAGTCTTCCTCCAATCCTGATGCCATGCTCCTCCTCATAGATCCCAGAATCCTGGCATATATATAAAATGTCATAATCATGTAACATAGTGAATAACCAGTTGAACCAAAGCTTCCTCAGCAAACAAAAGTTTAAAAATATTTATAAATCCTTAACAAAATACTGGCAAATAGAATCCAACAGCACATAAAAATAAATAATTCATCATGATCAAGTAGGATTCTTAATGGGTATGCAAGGATGGTTCTACGTAAGAAAAATAAGTAATGCAATTAATTACAATAACAAAGCAAACAATATGACCCACATGATCCTAGCATTTGATTCTTAAAAGGCCTTTGACAAAATCCAAGACTTCTTCCTTATGAAAACATTCAGTAAAATAGAAGTAGAAGAGAATTCCCTGAACATAGTGAAAAGTATGTATGCAAAACCATGAGCCAGTATCATTCTCAATGGAGAAAGATGAAAAACATCCTCCTTGCTAACAGGCAGTTCAAGCAGACAAGGACCACTTTCACCACTCCTTTTAGTATTGTATTGAAAGTGCATGCTAGGACAATATGAAAAGAAAAGGGGGAAAAAAGGCATCCACTTTGGAAAAGAGATGGCAAAACAGTTGCTATACGCAGATTATATGATACTGTGCACAGAAGACCCCAAGGACTCAACAAAAATCTGATAGAGCTGGTAGATCAATTTAGTAGTATGGCAGAATACCAGCTCAATATACAAATTCAATGGGATTCCTCTAGAGTAACAATAAAAGCACAGATAAAGAACCTAAGAAAGCAATACCATTTATAATTGAAAAGACAAATTTTGATACATAGACATACTAGAGAAAAAATGACTTTTATAAAGAAAACTACAAAACACTTCTTTTTTTTTCTTTTGCTCTATAATGTATTGTCTGTATATTAAATATATGTAAGCAAAACACATTTGTGAAAGAAGCAAAATCTAGAGTTAGACATTAATGAAATAAATAATTTTGAACTTACAAATTAGTATCATCTTTGATTTATTAGTTGCATTAACCAAGAAATAGAGTTTAGTTTATGTGCAATTATAATCCCACAGTTATAGTGCTATTTTAAGGTTTTATAATAATTTTATAGTCAAAATTGTATAACAAATTTATATGAAATATTCAGTAAACAAGGAGCACTAGGGGCAGAATGCACAACATGCCCGGCTGCTAGCAAAAAAATCAGTAGTTCAAAGCCATGAGCCAATCAGCAAAATAAAGATTAGTAGTCTCTTCCCATAAAGATTTATAACCTCACAAACCCAATATGGGTTTGCTATATGAGTCAGAATAAACTTGACTGGCTGTGGATTTGTTTTGGTGGTTATTAACTAAATAAGGTCCTAATGATAGTAAAATTACTGCTTCAAATTCTTGTTAGAGCATCCCATTTTTGTAACAAATTAAATCTAAGATGTTCTTGCAAAACTATTGGGATTTTTATTCTTGCAAAGGAATTGAAAAATATCATTTGGGATAAATAAGATAGTGACTTTTTTATTATTAATTTTAATAAACATTTACAGAGATTTTGGATTTCCATTCATTTATTGCTGCACTTTTCTCCCTGTTCATTTCTCCCCACCAATTCGCTCCTCTCTTTGAAAAGGAAAAAAAAATCCTTTATTGGTATACAATTCCCCCTTCCCTCCCCCACCTCCCGCACTGAGCACACTTCTCTACGCAA
>NW_006399953.1:3094903-3133507 GCF_000299155.1 Elephantulus edwardii
TTGGTTTAATTTTCCTCAGCTTCAGCTTGGACTTGCATGAGTAATTGGTGGTCTGTTCCACAATCAGCCCCTGGCCTAGTTTTCACAGCTGATATTGAGCGATTCCTTCCACAGATGTAATCGATCTGATGCCTATGCATACCATCAGGTGAAATCCACGTGTATAACCTGTGTTTGTATCTGTTATAAAATGTATTTGCAATGAATAAGTCATTGATTTTACAAAATTCAATCATTCTATCTCCAGCTTCATTCCTGTCACCAATCCCATGTTTTCGAACTACTGATTCTTCTTCTCTGTTCCCAACTTTTGCATTCCAGTCACCCATTATTATCAATGCATCTTGATTGCATGTTCGATCTATCTCCGACTGTAAAAGTTGGTAGAAGTCTTCTATTTCTTCTTTGGCTCTGGTTGTTGGTTCATATATCTGAATGACAGCCTATATATAATCAAAATACTTCATGTGGTTTGTCACAGTAATAGAGGTAATGAGGATAGGTGTGTTAGAGTCAGTGAGACTGGCTGAAGATACGGCATTGATCAGAGCCATTACACATACAGCCACTATGAGTCACAGGTGACTCAGTTGTATAGAGAACATTAAGTTTATTGCAAGTTCACAGCGATGTGTTTAAGGTTTTGTTGTGGGAATAGACAATCGTATAATTACACAAGCAAATGAAAAATTTCTACTATAAGAAATTTAAGTGAGAGACTCTATAATTGAAGATCAGGATGAAGAAAGACAGAGGGAAGCTCCTGGGAAGGAGAGGACATAGGTACATGACAGACTGAGAAAAGGTTTTTAGAGCTAGAGTGCAGTCAGTGACAGAACTGAGTCATGTAGGCTCTGATTCAAGGGCTAGGAGTTGAGCATGGATCACTTAGTCTCAAAATTCAATGAAAGGAGTTGTGTATTTAAGAGAAACAAGAGTCTTTTGCTGTTCTTAAAGAATAATTATGAATGATAGGTCCTTTAAAAAAAAAGTAATTCTGACATTTTTGTGGAATTTGTATCACAACGAATGCAGACAAACTACCTTGCTGTTGAGTAGACAATGATTCATGGTAATCTCTTATGAAGGCTATAAGGCAAAACATTTCTGAGGAAAATGATGGAAGAATGCTTTGAAACACAAGTTGAAGATAGGGGGAAGTTCTGCAAATCGAATTCTCATTTGATAATGGAATAGATAGAGGACTTCGAAAGAAGCTCAAGGATGATCATTTTGTTTGTGCTACTACTAACTTTTTGACAGTATCATTCTTTAACATTAGAGATAGTGGATGTCAGTCAAGTTTGAGGACAAGATAAGCTCTAGTAATGCTTTGATTTTACACGTTAGTCTAAGGCATATTTGATAAACTTCAGATGAAATGTCAAGTTAAAGGTGATAATCATAGTGGGGAATTGACTGAAAAGGAAGACATCACAGAACTCTCACAAGTTTAGCTCTTTATTGTCAACCCTCCATGAGACAAAAATCTTTGCTTCTTCCCTGACTTTGTTCTCTTCAGAATAACTCTTTCCACAGAGTTCACATTCTTTGAGGGAGCCTCAGTAGTGCATCATAAAGTAAGACTAATACACCTGATGTGAAGGTTGGTTAGATGCAAGGAATGGGACCCATGGCTGGGGCACACTTTTATGGAAGATAAGAGTGATATCCAACCAGAAAGAAAAAAGCAAACCAGTATATTCTGGTTGTCTGATTTTGTGCTACCATTCTTTCCTTCATTGAGAACAAGTGTTGTATGTACACTTTTATTTCATTTTTTTGAATACTAACCTACATATTGTTATTTTAAGAATATAGCTGGCAAAAATTTGCCAAATTAATGGATAATTGGGTGAGTAAATTTGTGAATTTAATGATATACCTCCATATAAATCGCCAAGGAATCTTTCATGTGTTACACAATTGCTAGAGGTTATTTATCTTCTGAAAAGTTATGGTACTGGATCTAGAATTCTGACTAGTTCCATTTTGGTTCTTGAAAGAAGATAGGTAGAGAAAATATAGAATTGGTAAGTTAATATTCTACTGTTAAGTAAAATTTAGTCTCTACATCTTGGGTATTCTGAATCAATAGACCCTCATTGTTTCATCAGCATGAAAACAGTCCATAGACATGCTCTGCGTGTGGATTTGTTTTGTTTTGCTTTTGTCCTTCTCAGCCATTAGTGCAAGAGAAGAGAGCTCCATTTAACCACTCCCTTGAAATGAAACCAACACTATAGCTAACAGCATATATATAGGTAAAATATAATTACGATGTTAGATGGATCTTGGCTGAAAGCAGAGAATACCAGAAGAATGTCTATCTGTGTTTCATTGATTATGCAAAGGCATTTGACTGTGTGGATCATAACAAACTGTGGCTGACTCTGAGAAGAATGGGAATCCCAGAACATTTAATTGTGCTAATGCGAAACCTGTACTTGGATCAAGAGGCAGTAGTCAGAACAGAGCAGGGTAACACTGCATGGTTCAAAATTGGGAAGGGTGTACGCCAGGGATGCATCCTGTCTCCATACCTTTTCAACATGTATGCAGAGCAAATTATCCGAGAAGCTGGGCTCTATGAGGAGAATTGTGGCATCAGGATTGGAAAATCTATTAACAATCTGCTTTATGCAGATGACACAACCCTGCTTGCTGAAACTGAGGAGGACCTCATGCACTTGCTGCGAAGGGTCAAGGACTGCAGCCTTCAGTATGGACTGAGGCTCAATGTCAAGAAGACAAAGATTCTCGCCACTGGACCAATTGGCAGTGTCAGGATGGATGACGAAGAGATTGAGAGTGTTCACAGCTTCAGTTTGCTCGGCTCCACAGTCAACACTCTTGGCACCAGCAGTCAGGAAATCAAAAAGCGTATCGCGATGGGAAAGTCTGCTGTTAGAGACCTCTCAAAGGTACTCAGGAGCAACAGTGTCTCTCTGGAGACTAAGGTGCACCTGATACAGGCCACGGTCTTTGCAATCGCTTGTTATCCATCAGAGAGTTGGACAATGACTAGGGAGGACAGAAGGAGAGTGGATGCTTTTGAGCTGTGGTGCTGGAGAAGGGTACTGAATGTACCATGGACTGCCAGGAAAACAAACAGATTCATCTTGGAGAGGATTAAACCAAGCTACTCCTTGGAGGCAAGGATTCTGGGGCTTCGTCTGACATACTTTGGACATGTTGCCAGGAGGGACGGGTCCTTCGAGAGGGACATCATACTTGGGAGGGTGGAGGGACAGCGCAGGAGGGGAAGACCCTCTATGAGATGGATCGATTCAGTGACTGGGGTAATCGGGTTGGGTGTGTCAGAGGCAGTGCGGTTGGCGCAGGATAGAGCAGGGTTTAGGGCTGTTGTGCATAGGGTCGTTATGAGTCAGAAACGACTCGACAGCACATAACAACAACAACAACAAATAATTACATTGAGTAGTTTATTGGCACAGATACATAAATATAAGCAGATAAAAATGCCAACTGAAGTTAATGACTTAAATATGGTTTTGTTATTATTTTGATTTACAAAATTTAAAACATTAATAATTTTTAGTGCTGACAAAAGTTTGAGTAATGGGACATATTTAAGCACTGATAATTAGTTACAACTTTTTTGGGAAGGGGTCAATTTGTGACATACACCAAAATGGTCAAAACAATTCCCTCCATGTCTGACCTATTTTAAAACAACGGTAATATGCAATATTTATCCTTTTGTAACTGAGGTATTTTACTTTGTCTAATGTCCTCAAGGCTCCCTCCATGTTGGGTAATGCTCTATTATTTCACTGTTTTTCAGTGCTGGGAAGGGAATGGGGAACGGATGGATAGATAGTGGATAGATAATGAACATTGTATTGGAACAGGTGAGGGAAGAACTATTTGAAAGAAATATAGGATTGTGCATTATAAGTATGAGAACAGTCTGGAGCAAAGGGGACATTGGGGGGGCAGGGGAAGGGGGAAGGAAGAAGGAGAGAAAATATGCAATGATGAATAAATTTTCAAAAAATCAGAAAAAAAACCCACAAACAAATGCACCAGGGAGTCTTCTAAGTGTCCTTTCTCACTCAATGACACATAAAAAAAGAAAATGTATTGAACAGACTCGGCAGCACATAACAACAACGACACAACAACATATTTTGTATGACATTTGGTCTGCTTCTAGAGTTTTTCTATTGCAAACAATACTTCAAAGAACATAAATTTGCAAATGTTTTTGTATATATTTTATGTATATCTAGAGGATAAATGACTCATTTATTTCTGAAAAAAAGAGAAAAAATTAAAAAAGAACATAAACAAAACCACAAAAAGTTCAATGTACATTCTTATGAATTAAAGAATATCCTTTCTAGAAACAGCCTCCTGTCAGTAAAATTTTCTGACATCCTTCCTTTCCCCCCTTCTCCCTTGTCTTTGTAATGACCTTTTGCTTTCTTTGTGTATGATATATTTTGATGTCACTCCACAGTTTATTTGGCCTTTGATTATTAGTGTTCAGTGCCTCAAACCTATTTTTCAGGTGGTTTTTAAATTCAGATGGGATGGGTTCAAGAACATATTTTGGTTCTCATAAGCTTGTTTCCATTTTCTTCAGCTTTAACTTGAACTTAAGAGTTTATTCTGTTTCAGAGACAAAAACTGGTCTGCTGTTGTCTGTTGATATTGAGCTTTTCCAATGATTTCTTCCACAGATGTAGTCAATATGATTACTTTGGAGTCCATCAGGTGAGGTCCACTTGTGGTTTATAAAATAGCTGTCTGCAACGAATAAATCATTCTGCAAAATTCAATCATTGATATCCAGCCTCATTTCTGTCACCAAGTTCATAATTTTCAACTATCAGTCTTTTTTCTTGTTTTGACTTTTGCATTTCAGTTGCCAATTATTTTTAATGAATCATGAATGTATGTTCTATTGATTCCATACTGCAGAAGTATGTGTAAATCCTCAGTATCTTCATATTTTGTTTTGATTGTTGGCATATATATTTGAATAATTATTGTATTAACAGGTTTATCTTGTATGTGTATAGATAGTATCTGTATATACATGAATGTATGTGTACAGATAATATCCTATCACTTCAGGACAACCCTTGAAATAGTCTTTTTTTAACTATGTATGCAACGCCATTCTTCTGCAATATTTCAATCCCAGCACAGTAGGTCATATGATTGTTTGACTCAAAGTGGTCAATGTCAGTACATCTCAGCTTGCTAATGCCTAGAATGTCAATCTGTCAGCACTCTATTTAATTTCCTTTTGTTGTTGTTGTTGTTAAGTGCTGTTGAGTCTTAGACAACCCATAGTGAACAACCCATAGTGAACCTATGAACAAAAGACCTGACCCCTGCTGTACAATTATCATCATTTCTCTAAAGTCATAGAGTTTCTGCATGCAAGCTGTTTAGGAATTGGATGCCACTACTGCTTCCAACCCTATTTTAATCTGGGTGCTTCACCAAATATTGTCCACTGTTTACCATGGTTAACAATTCTTGCATTTGACACATCAGTGTCACAGTGTTTAGCATTACAGCAGCTTGAAGTTAGCTCTATGCAGCAAATTAACAGACCATTGCTATACTACTTATAAGAATGTTCAACCGAAACACAATTAAAACCCAAACTGGAGACCAAACTGACTTTTTAAATACAGGGCAAATTAAAAATCAGCTCATACCCAATTATGAATGAAACAAAAAACAAACATTCCATACCTGAACCATACTGAACGGAGACAGGAGAATGCACCTTGTAGAATCTAAATGTTCCACACATTAGCCCCCATTTAATTTCTTACAAATTCCAATTTTCCTACAATCATATTTTGCATATTCCATGTTCTAATTATTAATGGACGTTTATAGTCATTCCTCTTCATTTTTTTAAATTGTTTTCCTCTCTATGGATACTACTGCTAGGACCATGTTTAACAGTGTTACTTTAACGTTAATAGGGTTTTGAAGAATTGATGAAATACCAATTGACCTGTTTCAACAAACAGCTGCTGCCCTAGATCTGCTCAAAAAGTTATGCTAGGAAATTTGGAGGATAGTTACCTGGCCAATTGACTGGAAGAGGTCCCTATTTGTTCTCATTCCCAAGAGCTCTGGACCATTTGACAGTTACAGTTTATACTTTTTTCCAGATACTGAGTTATATTATTTTCCTTATTTTGTTTGAAACTCTGTGAGATAGTTTCCATTATTGTTCAACTTTAACTGGTAAAGAAATGGAGTTAAGCCACTGTCCAAGACTAAATAATTATTTACTTACAGGAATGAGAGTCATACACAGCTAGCCTCATTCTAGAGCTTGTAATGTATATCTGCTACTATTCTCTCACATACATAGGCAGAATTTTGCTGAAGAAAGTATGCTCTCTGAATGCTGATTCACCTCCTCTTATGATTAATTATTGACCCATCACTAGGCTGCAGAAGTCATAAAATGCCTTATGCCTTAAGAAATGTTTTGACATATCCTCATCTTCCTTTTTAATCTATCTGGCAGCTGACACAATTCCACATGAGTTTTTAGAGTAATGAAAATTTCTCTACTCATTTCTCTTAAATACTGATCTCAGAAGTGGGTACATATTAAGTTCCTGTATTTAGTTTGACAGATTGAGAAGAAAGACTGAGAGTGGTACAAACAAACAAACAAACAAGCAAATATCAACACTATCATAGACTTAATTCTGACCCACAGAATGCGGTAAGGTATACAACATTAAACATTTATGGTCACAGTCCATGAAGCAATTTATGGGTTTGACCTACTGATTGACAGTTTAGTGAGTAGTCAAAAATTTTTACACACTCTATTACCAAGTCCTTAAATAACAGAAGAATGTATTTATTTTTTTGCTTTCAATAAAATGGTGATGGAAATTATGTTTTTGTTAGGTGATGTATAGTTGATTCTGATTCATAGTGCTCAATATGGATAACAAAGAATGAGAGCTAAAAGCTCAGGACAGTTAACTGGATACTGACGTACTAAAATGTATTATCTCAGTTAGTAGGACAGTGGGTAAAGTACTTGACTGCTAACTGGGAAGTGAGTGGTTCGAAATCATTAGCTACTTCAGGGGAGAATAACATAGTTATCTGTGTCTATGAAGATTACATAGGAAAATCACGGGGGAGTTATGCCTAGCCAAAAGAGCTTGATATGAATTGAGATCAACATGATGGCAACAAATTTGATTTTTTTGAGTATATTTTTGTTTACCTGAATGAATTTTCATTAAAAAAAACCAAAACAAACAAACAAAAAAACAAACAAACACCACAAACCACACAGAATACACTAATATTGTTTCCATTTTGCAGGAGAAATTAACTAATCAGCAGAGTGAAATTATTTGACCTATTCTTTAGAAAGGTTTGTCTGGGAGCCCAAATAAAAGACAACTGACAGATCAAAAGAAAAGGAAACAGTCTTAAAGGCCTGACCTAAATCAAGGTTGAAGTAAAGAGAAGGGAAACTCTATGAAAGTAAAATCTTACCTAATAATGAAATTAGTGAATGCTGGCGAAAAGGTAGAGGGTTTTGGGGCATTAAACGTAGCAGTTTTCTTGGGCATTAAAGGGTTTTCTTGGACTTTAAACTTAGATGACTGAGAAGATAATTATGATTGTTGTTAACTATGATTGTTGTTGTTTTTGTTATGTGCCATTGAGTCACTTTTGACTCATAGTGACCCTATGTACAACATCTTAGAACCCTGCTCTATGCTGGGCCAACCTTACAGTTTCTGACACTTATACCCCCATTACCCCAGTCACTGAGTCAGTCCATCTCATTGAGAGTCTTCCTTTATTGTTCTGTCTCTCTACCCTTCCAAACATGATGTCCCTCTCCAAGGATTCACTCCTTGAAACATGTCCAAAATATGTCAGAGCCTCAGAATCCTTGTCTCCAATAAGCAGTTTGGTTTCACCCTGTCCAGAATCAACCTGTTTGTTCTCTTAGAAATCCATGGTATTTTCAATACTCACCACAATTCAAAGGCATCATTCTCTTATCATCCCTAGTCATTGTCCAGCTTTCTGACACATAACACATAATTGCAAAGACCAGTCTGGATCAGGCACACCCTACTTTCCAGACTGACACTGTTGCTCTTCAGTACTCTGGAGATGTCCCTGACAAAAAAACTTTCTCAATGCAATTTTGATTTCCTGGCTTCTGGTAACAAGAGTGTTGATAGTGGAGCCAAGCAAACTAAAGCTATTAATAATCTCAATCTCTTCTCCATCTATCATGATGCTGTCAATCAGTCCAGTGGTGAAAAAATCTTGGTTTTCTTAATGTTGAGCTTCAATTCATATCGAAAGCTGCAGTCCTTGACCTTCTGCAACAAGTGCTTCATGTCCTCCTCAGTTTCAGCAAGAAAGGTTGTGTCATCTACATGAACATAAGTTGTTTATGAGTGTTCCTCCAATCCTGATTCTAACTTTGATAAATATACCATCTCCACCAGAAAATTGTGCTGTCACTTTTTCATTAGGGCTGGATGTGTCAGTCATTTTATTGCTGCATCTATGAACATAAACTTGTCTTAGACTAGGAGAAAATGAGTATTGAATTAGCAGAGATATTTTCAGAAGGAAATTACCATGGTAGTTGTTATAATGCTCAAGTGAAAAGAAAGGAAATTTCGTGTTTACTGAGTCAGCCGTCTTAGAGCCAGTTACTTAATTTACAGTGCCTTGGATAGGAAGTATTTTCTTGTTGTCATTTGTAGATGAAGAAATTAAGGCTCAGAGAATGAATCTGCTCATAATCATGCAGCAAATGTCTGTATTATCTTTTTTCTAAATATTAGTACGTTTCAGATCACCTAATAGCCCCAAATTGCTTTTTTAAAAAATTTAGATATTATAAAGATCCAGCTCTCTTCTGTTCTATTCTTTTCTGTGGTCTCACTGGAATGTAGACCAAGTATTTATGGCTGTTCAGGTCAGCTCACATGGCTCTTATCGATAGATTGTGGCACAGTCCAGTAATAATTGTCTCCATGGCATTTCAGCTTGTTATTTACCACCTTCTGGCCTTGATCTTACAAAAGTAGCATGAAATAGTTTGCCTTTGGACTTGTCTTTATCATCTGCCTCTTCCCTTCATTACCCAGGCCTCTCATTCTTTTGGTGCCCTTCAGATGGATTTCTGTACTTGAGAGGAACAAATGTGATTTTATTTTTTTCTTTTGTTCTTTGTTTAGCTTTTGTAAAGCCCATATATTTTGCATAACCTTCTTTTTATAAGCTGGAGAATAGAATGAGTAATGTAGTAGTAGATTACTATGTCTTAATATTTAATATTTCTTGGTGAAATTTGTACTTTTTCAAGACAATAGCATATAATTAATTTCTAATGGTATAATAACTAACATGTTGCTCAGCCAAGTGGTCTTTGATGAAGAGGTTTTTCCACAGCCTTTCCCTCATATATCTCCCATATAATGAAATGCTTTTGTTCCTATTTCATGAGAATAGGTTATTTGAAGGCATTTTACTAAAGAGTTTATAATTCAAACTGTCATTCACTTTATTTTTAGAAGGAACATTAGGCATCAATGCTTGATTCCCATGACTACTAGTTCAGCAAACATAGGAGATATCTCATGTGTGAATCTTAAAGAGAGCGTGCTCTTCCTCTTTTATCTCCTCTATCTCTATTATTGACAGTTGATTATCATCACTTTGGAGCATACAACCTGACTTCCTCTCACAACTCTTTTTGTCTATGTGATGTGTGGCCATGTTTATGTTGAATATACCTCATTTAAGATTCAACTGGTAAAGAATGTATCACAGCATCAACATTTAGATGCGTGCATAGAGAAGATAATTTAAAAAATAAAAGGAAAACATTCACATCTACAGATACTGTCCAGTTTACTGTGGAGAACTAACTTCACACTTGCATTTAGAAGCAGTCTCATATTCCAGCAGCAATAGACAACCTACTTTCTTGGGAAATCAATTTATTCTGAGTGTTTATTCTTCCAAGGAAGAGTGCTATACTTACTACCTGAGCGTGCAGTGTACTCAGCACCAGATTTACAGAGGTTGATGGCTGTGAACAGAGATCTTGGTATTCTAACTAACATCAGAAAGACAACCAGAAATCCCAAGTGTTGCTTAGATCAAAATGAATTTTTAATAGATTTATTAACTCTGGCCAGTAAGAGAATGTCTAGGACAGGATTTTAAATTCATATGTTGTTGATGATTTACTTTGATTCTCTAAGTTCATAGAGTTTCCGGAGGCATGTTTTTTAGGAAGTGAATGCCAATAGCTGCACATAATGACATAAGGACTGTGGCAAATTGGATCATTCATGCTTCCTCTCACAGGGGAGCTGCTACTCAGAGGGCCTAGCGTGGCCTCTTCATGTTTTGTTTAAAATTTTTGTTTCATATCTGATCTGTGGCACTAGGGATATTATAGCTAATGTCAGATGGATCTTGGCTGAAAGCAGAGTACCAGAGCAAGGTCTATCTGTGTTTCATTTATTATGAAAAGGCATTTGACTGTGTGGATCACAACAAACTGTGGCTGACTTTGAGAAGAATGGGAATCTCAGAACACTTGATTGTGCTTATGTGAAACTTATACTTCGACCAGGAGGCAGTTGTCAGAACAGAGCAAAGAGATGTGCATCAAGGATGTGTCCTATCTTCGTATCTTTTCAATCTATATTCAGAAAAGATTATCTGGGAGTCTGGGCTCTATGAGGAGAAGTGTGGCATCAGGACGACCAGAGGTAGATTCATCAACATCTGTGTTGTGCAGATGACACAACCCTGCTTTCTGCAATGGAGCAGAACCTGATGTGCTTGTTGCAGAAGGTCAATGATCGCAGCCTTCAAAATGGATTGAAGCTCAACCTGAAGAAAGCAAAGATTCTCACCCTGGGCCAATTGACATCATCATGATAGATGGTGAAGAGACTGAGATAATTGACAGCTTCAGTTTGCTTGGCTTTACAATCAACATTCTTGGTACCAGAAGCCAGGAAATTAAAAGACGAATTGCATTGGGTAACTCTGCAGATGAAGACCTCTCCAAGGTATTGAGGAGCAACGATGTTAGTCTGGAGACTAACGAGCACCTGGCACAGGTCATGGTCTTTGCTATTGCTTGTTATGCATCAGAGAGCTGGAGCTGGACTATGACTAGCAATGATAGGAAGAGAATTGATACCTTTGATCTTCGGTGCTGGAGAAGAGTATTGAATGGACTGGTAGGAGAACAAAGAGGTTCATCCTGGAGAGGGTGAAGTCAGACTGCTCCTTGGAGGCAAGAATTCTAAAGCTTTGTATGACATACTTTGGACATGTTGCCTGTCCTTGGACAGAGTCGTCATACTTGGGAGGATGGAGGGACAGCACAGGAGAGGAAGACCCTCAATGAGATGGATTGATTCTGTAACTAGGGTAATGGGGATAGGGGATAGGCAAGTCAAAGACAATAAGATTGGCAAGGGATAGAGCAGGGTTTAAGTCTGTTGTATATAGGGTTGCTATGAGTCACAAGTGACTTGAAGGCACATAACAACAACAACAACAACATCTGATCTGTTGAAATAAAATGATAGGTAAAGGGGTCAATGTTGTCACTGTTGTGTACCATTGAGTCAGAACCTACCCACATCTGACCCTCTAGAAGGTTTTTAGGGGAATTTTAATCACATGGAAGAATATTGCTCATCTTTCTTCCGTGAAGCAGCCGATGGCTTTGATCTGTGTGCCTTGGGGATTGCAGTGCAGTTCCTTCTTACTATGCCACCAAAGCTCCCCAAAGTGTTCAATAGAAAATTTTATAATAAATTTTATTATAATGCCATTGAGATTTGTGGGCTTTTGAGACGAACATTGTCAAAATATCTACATTATTACATTCTAATATAAATTACTGATGAGTCACGGGTGACTTGATGGCACATACCAGCAAAAATAGCCAGTATTATTAAGCCTATAGCTGCTAACACAGTGAATACGATTTCTAGTGATCCTCCAGAACAGATAAAACTGCCCACAGGCTACAACAAGTCTTTAAGGGAGCAGAGTGAAGTGCCTCATCTTTCTCCAGTGTAGCTGCCAGCAGGTTGGAATAGCACCTGAATGCTTAACCCATACACCACCAGGGGCTCCTTAAATACTAGAAAGTCTTAGAATTTATAGAGGGACAAGACATCACCATGATTGGATACTTAAATAAAACAATGGAAAAGAATTTTCTAAGAATTCTGTCAAGACCAGGACCAGAAGCCATGGCAAGTTGATTACTAATGAAACACTGAAACTTAAAAAAAAACAAAACCCTTTGGCAAAACTATATATTATGAGAAACTATTTTAAACATAGGGTTACATAGGGTTTTAGGCAGAATATTAAATTATACAGAAAGTATTAAAAGAAGATGAAAAGAATATACTGAGTCACTGTGTCAAAAGGAATTGGCAGACACAGAAGAATATAATGAAACAACATATGAGCAAGAGCCTATGGTAATGAAGAAAGATGTTCGAGCTGCTTTGAAGGAAACAGCAAAAAATAAGGCCCCAGGAATAGATGGTATACCAATTGAAGTGTTTCAGCTAGCGGATACTGCCCTGGATGTGCTCACCAAGTTGTGCCAAGAAGTCTGGAGAACAACCACTTGGCCAACTACTGGAAGAGATCTATATTTGTTCCCATTCCAACGAAGGGTTACCCAACAGAATGTGAGAACTATAGAACAAGATAATTGATTTCATATGCAAGCAAGATTCTGCTGAAGATTATCCAAAAATGACTGGAACAGCACATCAGCAGAGAACTGCCAGAATTCCAAGCGGGGTTAACAAGGGGTCATGGTAATACGGATATTGTACCTGATGTTAGATGGATCTTAGCTGAAAGCAGGGAATACCAAAAAAATGTATATTTGTGTTTCATTGATTATACAAAGGTGTTTGTGGATCATAACAAATTGTGGTTGACTCTGAGAAGAATGGGAATCCCAGAACACTTGATTGTGCTAATGTAAAACCTATACTTGGACCAAGAGACAGTCATCAGAACAGAGCAGGGAAACACTGCATGGTTCAAAATTGGAAAGGTGTATGCCAGGGATGTGTCCTATCTTCATACCTTTTCAACCTGTTCTATGTAGAACAGATTATCAGGGAGACTAGGCTCTGTGAGGAGAAATGTGGGGTCAAAATTCATGGAAGATATATCAACAATCTGCGTTATCCAGATGACACAACCCTGCTTGCTGAAACTGAGGAGGACCTGAAGCATTTGCTGGAGAGGTTCAAGGACTGCAGCCTTCAATATGGATTGAGGCTCAATGTCAAGAAGACAAAGATTCTCACCACTGGGCCAATTGGCAGCATCAGGATGGTGAAGAGATTGAGATTGTTCACAGCTTTAGTTTACTTGGCTCCACAGTCAACACTCTTGGCACCAGGAGCCAGGAAATTAAGAGATGTATTGCCCTGGGAAAGTCTGCTGTTAAGGACCTCTCCAAAGTACTGAAGAGCAATGGTGTCTCTCTGGTGACTAAGGTGCATCTGATACAGGCCATGGTCTTTGCAATCACTCGTTATGCATCAGAGAGTTGGACAATGACCAATGAGGATGGAAGGAGAATTGATGCCTTTGAGCTGTGGTGCTGGAGAATAGTATTGAGGGTACCATGGACTGCTAGGAAAACAAACAGATTCATCCATGAGCGGGTTAAACCGGGTGGTTCCTTGGAGGCTAGGATTCTGAGGCTCCGTCTGACATACTTTAGACATGTTGTAAGGAGGGACCAATTCTTGGAGAAGGACATCATGCTTGGGAAGGTGGAGGGACAGTGCAAGAGGGGAAGACCCTCTATGGTGTGGATTGATTCAGTTACTGGGGTAATCGGGATGGGTGTGTCAGAGGCAGTGTGATTGGCAGAGGATAGAGCAGGGTTTAGGGCTGTTGTAAGTGACTTGATGGCACATAACAACAACATTTTAAACATATGAAACAACCAAAATGTTACTATCTTTACCACATGTCCAAGTATTGAAAAAATAAATTGACCTAAAAAAAGCATAAACACTTTTAGAACTATGAGCAAAGGCAATAGATAAGCAATTCACTTAAATGCAAAAATGTTTAACTTCATTAGTAATAAAAGTTGCAAATTAAAGTGACGTATAATTTTTCACTTAGCAAATTAGAGTATTCTAAATAATATTAAGTAGAGAGACTGAGGTAATTTTAAATTGGAGAACAGGAATCATGCTTATTGCTGATAGGGAATAAAATTGGTAAAACATCTTTTATAGAAGAAAGATAATAAAATCTTCTATTAAGATTTACTTCCTTGAAAACAATTTAGAACATTATTTTTAACCAGAGATAGGAAAAGGGTGGGCAATCCCCTCCTGTGCCCAGTATTAATTGTCTCTGAAAATCTGCTGGAGGGTCAGCCATGAGTCAATTTTGAGTCAATGGTGCACATCTATCTATCTATCTATCTATCTATCTATCTATCTATCTATCTATCTATCTATCTATCTATCATTTATCTATCTGTATCTCCACAAGGTCAAGGACTCTGACCATTTACTTTGTTGTGATTTTATTTGAGCCTAGAAAATTCAATGACAAGTAATGCATGATGAATAAATGTGTGTTGACTGAATTACACAGAATGAAGGACACAGTTACCATACCAAAAAGAATTGTATAATGCTCAAACATTTTAGGAGGTAACATATGATTAGGAAACAATGATATTGAAATAAGTTGTCCGAAGTACACTGAAGGAACTGGCGAAAGACTGTAGGAATTGAAGGAATATCTATTGAGGTGTTTCAACCCATGGATACAGTATTGCACATGCTTTCATATCTATGACAGGAAGTTTGGTATACCTTCTGGTCAACTGGCTTGAAAGGATTTAATTATTTAGCCATTTCAGAGATAGGTGATCTATTGTATTTTTTTTAATTATGGAATTATATCATTCATTGTTGTTATGTGCCATCTAGTTGCTTGCAACTCGTAATGACACTACGGACAATAGCTCTGGAACCTGCCATATTCTGAGCCAGTCTCACTGTCTCTGACACACCTACCCCCCATTACCCCATTTATTGTATCAATTCATCTCATCCGTGGTCTCTCCTGCATTATCCCTCTGACCTTCCAAGCATGATGTTCTTCTCCATGGACTAGTCCCTCCTGGCCACATGCCTATATGGACTAGTCCCTCCTGGCCACAAGCCCAAAAAGTATGTGAGACAAAACTTCAAATCCTTGCCCCCAAGGAGCAGCGTGGTTTCCCTCCCTCCAGGGCAGACTTGTTCTCTTAGCAGTCCATGTTATGTTCAATACTATTTTCCAGCACTACAACTCAAATGCATTGATTCTTCTTCTGTCATCTTTAGTCATTGTCAGGCTTTCCGATACAAAGCAAACTATTGCAAAGACCCTGCTCTGAATCAGGTGCATCTTAGTCTCTAACATCATTTATCTTCAGCACTCTACAAAGGTCTTTCACAGTACACTTCTCCAATGCAATTTGTCTTTTGATTTCCTGACTGCTGGTACCAAGAGTGTTGATTGTGGAGCCTAGCAAGTCAAAATTGTTAACAACTTTCATCTTTTCTCCATCTGCCATGTTCCTATCAATTGGTCCAGTAGTGGGAATCTTTGTCTTCTTAATGTTGAGCTCCAATCAATGTTGAAGACTACAGATCTTGAGATTCTGTAGCAAACACTTCAGATTCTCCTCAATTTTAGCAAGCAAGGGTGTGTCATCTGTATAACACAGGTTGTTGATGAATCTTCCTCCAATTCTGATCTCATATTCCTTCTCATAAAGCCCAGACTCCTGAATAATCTGTCCCACACACAGATTGACAAGGTATGGAAATAAGATGCATCCCTGACATGCTCCTTTCCTGATTTTGAACCATCAAGTATTTTCTTGTTGTGTTCTGAGGATAGCTTTCTGGTCCAAATATAAACTCTACATGAGCACATTTAAGTGTTCTGAAATTCCCATTCTTTTCAAGGTTAGCTACAATTTATTGTGATCCACATTGTCAAATGCCTTTGTATAGTCAATGAAATACAGATAGACACTCCTCTAATACTCTTTAGTTTCAGTCAAGATCCATCTGACATTAATGATGTTTTTAGTGCAATGGCCTTTTTTAAAACCAGTCTGTACCTCTGGTAGTTCTCTGTCAATGTAATGTTGCAGTTGTTTTTGGTTATCCTTCAACAGGATTTTTTTTGCATATGATATTGCTCAATTATGTCAGGTTATTTTTTTAGTAGAAATATATATGAATCTCTTCCTTTCAGGTGGTCAGGTGGTTGTCCTCCAGATTTCTTGACATAACCTGGTGAGCACATTGCAGATAGCATCTGTTGTTGAAATATGTCATTTGGTATTCCTCAATTCCTGAGGCCTTGTTTTTTGCCTTTTTCTTCAGAGAAGCTTGAACTTCCTCCTTCATTACCCTTGCCTCTTGATCACATATTGTTTCATGAAATTGTTCTTTATCAACCAATTCTTTTTGGTACAGTGACTCTGTGTATTCCTTCCATTTCCTTTCAATACTTCCTAAATCATTCAATATTCTGCCCATACCATTCCTAAGTATTGCAATTCGAGGGTTGATTTTTTTTTCAAGGCTTGAATTTACTTCAGTTCAAGAAATGTTGAGTTTGACCCTTAGATTTTCTAGCTCCAGCTTTTTTCATATTTCATTATAGTTATTTTGTTTTCCTCCTGAGCCACCCTTTGAAATCTTCTGTCCATCTTTTCAGATTTCTGCTTTCTTAGCATTGCTTTCACTTCTCTTTACTTTAGTGCAATGTTCAGAGTCTTACATGCAAATAAAATCTTGCTGAAGATAGTTAAAAAAATTACTTGCCAGAAAAAAAAATTGTTCCGTCAGAAATACAAGCTGGATTCGGAATTTTACATGTTTTATTGACAATGCAAAGACATTTTCCTGGGTAGAGTCTAATGATTATGGATAATATGAAGAATGAGATATCTAGTATATTAAATTGTACTCATTTGGAACCTATACATAGACCAAAAACTAGTGCAAATAAATAAGAGAATAGTGCATGATTTAAAATCAGTAAAGAGATACATTAGGATTTTATCTTTTAAGGTTTTTTGCTAATAATAATAAATAATAATAATAATAACAATAATAATAATTTGCTAAACAATTAATAACAAAAACCCACAAACCTGTATTATATGAGGAAGAACACAGTAGAAGGATTGGAGGGACTCTCACAAATAATTTTCCATATACAGATGATACAATATTACTTGGTGAAAGAGATGAGGGCTTGAAGAACTAACTGATGAAGCTGAAGAACTAAAGTCTTCATAATGGATTTTACTTCAAAATAAAAATCTTCATAATTTGATAAGTAAACATAATGCAAATGCAGAATATTCTGAAATTCTAAGGAAAAATTCCACTTTGAGGACTAAAGGGTGCATGATACAAGCCATGGCATTCTCCATCACCTTACATGCATTTAAGAATTGGGACCATGAATAAGGAAGGCCAAACAAGAATTGATATTCTTTAAATTTTTGTGCTAGAAAAGACTAGTGAATGTATCAAAAAGAATGAAAAAAGGACCAACAAATCTATCTTGGTGGAAGGATGGGCAGAACACTGTCAAGAGGCTTTGATGACAAGACATTATTTCACATACTTTGTTCCTGTTACCAGGATGAGCCATCTTTTTAAGAAAGACCAGTGAAAAAGCTGAAATTCACAGTAGACTTGATTGATGCTGTGACTCCAAACTAGAGCAATAGTGAGGGTAGTGTAGGACCAAGTAGTTCTGTTGTATCTAGGGTTGTGATAAGGCAGAGCTGAATTAATGGTACATAGCAACAATATGGTTTTGCATTATAAATTAGACCTCTTAAATCCAAAGAAAAGCAAAAACCAAAATTTTTGCTCTTTTAGTCCCCAATGTAATGTATATAAATACTAAAATCTATTAGAACTTCCCCAAAGGGTTTCAAGGCTGAAGCAGATTGCCATATGCATCTCCCACAAAGAAACTTAAGGCTTCAAGTCAATGATCTCTTTACTGGTATCTAAGTACTTCCCACTACACCAGCAGGGCTGCTTACCATCCTAGTAGCTCATTATTTCCTAAGACCAAATGAAAACTGTATTTCCCAGGAGTTAATTCTGACATATATAGTAACTCTCCATTGGATTTCTAAGGTGATACATCTTAGAGCGAGGAAAGGGCTTGTACAAAGAATGGAAGCAACATGAGAATGGCCACTTCTGACTAATTTTCATTTCACTAAGGGTAACAACCTCCATCAGCAAAAAGCTAAATATTAAAACTATTTCTACATGGTCAGATAAGGTCTTCCTGCTTCCTCACCTACTTCTACTAATTCTAACATCAATTGTACTAATTCTAACATCAATTGTACTAATTCTAACATCAATTGTACTGCTCGGGTGATCTAGTGGCAAGAAGTTGCATTGCAATCTCGAAGGCATGTGGTTCAAGGCCACCAGCTGCTCCATGAGAGAAGGATGGGCACTCTTCTCCCATACAATTAATTGCCTCTGAAAACCTGCCAAAGGGTCAGTTATGGGTAGGCTTCATCTCTACGGTACACAAAACCAAGACGACTTACCTAATAGGTCCAAATTTATTTCAGCAGCCACAAAGATCTGACAGAACCATACAGTTACAGAGCTTTCTAGTGAAGTTAACAGGTTTCAATCGGGATTCACAATAGGATACTATTTCTCAGATAAGACAAATTCTCAACCATGTTTCTAGGTCTTTATGATTTATTTTATTTTATATTGATTTGCATATAAAATTTATTTACATTGTGTTTCAGTCATATGTATTGTGTTTCACACATTTGTTCATGCACATTTTATTTCATACGGTCATTCCCATGCACTGTGTTTTATAAAGTTAATCACCATTGATTTATGCTCACTAGTATCCCATCTTTTGAGATCTCCAGTGTATCTATCCTAATTCCTTCACCCCCTCCCTCTGCCTACCAAACTCTGCATCCTCATGATTCCCTCCTTCCATGTTCTCAGCCCTCCTGGCCCCCTCTTCTACTGCCTTTGAATTTTTATCTACATCTTACTGGAAGGCTACCTGGAAGCTGGGCAGCATTCCACATTGATGACCCTCTTAGGAGACATTCCAGTCAATCTGGTTTAAGATGGCTATAGCCATCTTACAGAAGAGAGCACAACCACCAGTCACATCTTACAGAATGTCAGCTATGACACAACCCACCTAAGAGTCGTCGTGAGTAGCTCCACACATGGGAATGAGTAAGGGGCATCTTATCAGCATCCTCCACAAGGAGCTGACCACCAAATAGATTGACTTACCTCACACTCACTGCATATAAAACCTTTATTGTACTTTCCTGAGTGCATTTTACTGCCTTACTCTGCTTCTCTCTGGCATAAGAGAGTAAACTCTCCTGAGAGCTGATAACAACTCCTTTGTTTCACTTCATCCGAGGCCTTTTACCTCACATCTTGGTACAGAGAACTCGGGAGGGAACATAAGCTGCTGGGCCACCCCTCTCCGCCTCCCCTGGGAACCACATCTTAGGAAGCAGGAGCCAACAAAGCCTCTTTTCTGTTGGGAACCAGGTCCTGGGGAGCATACGTGCTACTCAGCTGCCCCTCTGCTCGTAACCAGGCCCTGGGGACTGCACATTCCTAAGCCACTCCTCCTTGGAGAACTGGGCCTTCTTGGGACCTTGCCATTTCTTCTAGCTGTCCTTGGAAAGTGATCTGTGACCCTTTCCCTGCCTCCTCCCCTGCAAAAACTGTTCCACTCTCCAGGAGCCCTGCCTATAGCCACAAGTTCCAGGGCCTCCTGCACCTTGCTAGACCAGATCTAGCCTCTGAACTCTGGGCCTGAAGGGACACCCCAGGTAGCCAGCACCTGACCTCCTCCTTGCTCTGTGTGTGAACAGATTGCTGACACGCAGGCCTTCCTCCATACTTTGCCTGGGACAAGGTGGGGGTGGGTTTGCAATCTTATAAATTTGACCCTAAATACCACTTGAGTGTTTACTTTCTCAATGGCCAGAAGTTTGGGGCCATTTAAACATACAGAAGAACTCACTCATCTTCGTCTGTTCAGTTTTTTTGGGCCCCAGTACCAACTAGATGATGGGCTTCATTGATACTCAGAAAGCACTTTAGAATATGCTTTAGTTACTGTATTAAACAGTTGTTGTCATCATCTAAGCAAGGATTCAGAGACAGCCTATATTCAGGTGTTCTGGCTTCTTTGCTCTCACCTGGAACTGTGTTCTAACTGTTCAACTGGCCAGGTCCTTGTAGCTTGAAAAAACCCCTCTACTTCACACTCCACTTAACCTCCCTCAGCTCCCTTCCTGTCCTCCTCCTCTTTTGACCTGCCTGAAGACTTGGGCTCCCTGTTTCAGACTTCCACTATTGCTCCTCCTCTTCCTTCTCACTCACCACTGTTTCCCGATCCCCAGCCAAAAATTACTTCCTTGGCAGCAATACCCTCTCCATCTCCTATTAGCTTTCCTGTTAGTTCTCATACCCACTCTTGTGACCTCCTCCCTCTCAGTTCGGCACTTCCACCCACAACCTCCCTTTCCCTATCACTACTACAGATCTCCTTTGTCCTTTGTGTGAGGTAGCTGGGGCTGAAGGATTGGTTAGAGCCCATGTTCCTTTTCTCTTAGTTGATCTCTCTGCTGTTAAAAATGCTCCTGATCCTTTCCTGCAAACTCCACTCAATATCACAAAGAATTTCTTTATCTCACTTAAACTTATAATCTAACTTGGCAAGACCTACATGACATTCTTACTTCCAATCTTACTGTTGATGAGAAAGAGTGCATTCTAGCAGCAGCTTGTGGACACACAAATCAGATACATCTCACGGACCAAACAATGCCAGTAGGTGCTGCTGCCATCCCAGATATTAAGCCTAACTGGAATTATCAACAAGGCCAGTTTCTCTTAGCAGGCATGCAAAGCGCTGCTCAGAAACCTATTAACTATAATACACTACAGGAAATCACAAAGGACTTTGACAAGAACCCAGATGTCTTTCTAAATCACTTAACTGAAACCTTAATAAAATATATTCACTTAGATCCTTCCACTTCTCCAGGTTCCACAGTTCTAGCTTCTTATTTTATTACCCAGTCAGCTCCAGACATTCAGAAAACACTCACTCAAAAAGGCTGGAAATAGCCCTCAAGCCCCAATAAGCAATTTGGTAAACATGGCTTTTAAGAGTTTTAATTCCAGGGAGGACAGGGCTGAAGTGTCCAAACAGGCTCACATGCACCAGAAAATGGAGCTCCAAACCCAATCTATCATAGCAGCCCTCAGGCCGGCACAACAGGGTAAGAGGGGTCCCAAGTACAACACCACCTAACCCAAAAGTCTGCTTCAAGTGTGGCCTGAATGGCCACTACACCAGGATGTGCCCGCAGCTGTGACTACCAGCTATGCCATGCCTAGCCTGCAGGAAACCAGGTCACTGGCAAATTGACTGCCCTTCTGTGGCTCTGTCATCCACTGTACATAGCTACAGTGATTTACTGTCCGCCTGTGAGGTAGTCTCGCACCCGAAACTCCTAGGCCTTGCAGAAGATTGACAAAACCAGGCCTTGGTTACCCCAATCACCTTTTCTGAGCCTAGAGTAACTATAGAGGTAGCAGGTAGAATTAATCTTTTTTAATAGATGTGGGAGCTACCTATTCTGTCCTCCCCACCTTTACAGGTGCTACTACTCCTTTCCTACTTTCCCAAGTCAAACTCCTCCTCTGCAATGTATACTTGACACCATGCCTTTCACACACTCCTTCCTAGTTATGCCTTCCTGACTGGTTCCACTGTTAGACGGAGAAATTTTACAATTAGTCCAGGCAACCATTTCTATTCACCAGACCTCATCTCTGTCTATGAATATCTCTCTTCTACTTCCTCTTATTTCACACCTGTCAGCCTCCCAGGATGGCAAGCCACCTCTCCCTCTTTCTGAAATAGACCCAGTCATGTGGGACACTTCAAAACCAGTAGTCACTTCCTACCTCAAACCTGTTTGCATCTCTCTGAAGGATCCCACACTATTCCCCTCTCGACCCGAGTTTCCTATCCCTGTTGCTCACAGACTTGCCTTAGACTTACTTACAGCCAATAAAGATGGCACCTGTCTCTTTCTTAATGAACAATGTTTTTATTAAATCAATGAAATTGGGGTAGTAGAAGAAAATCTAGATACCTTACACAAACTGAGAGATAATTTAAGAAACAGAGGGAACCCAGGCAGCTCACAACTAGGATGGTGTCAGACTCCACTGTTTACTTGGTTGGCCCCAATTCTTGGCCTTCTCCTAAAATAGTGTGTTCAGCATTAATGACTGCTCCTTGTTTTTTTAAGTTTCTGCAGAACCAAATTCAAGAGCTCTCCTGTGTCACTGTAAATCAGATGCTGCTTTCCCCTTATTCCCAGCTCCCAAGTGAACCTCCTCCAAGTCTACCAGCCAGCCCCATTTATCATCCCTGTTTAGCAGGAAGTAGCCAGAGAATCTACATCACCTCTATGTAACCAAAAAGTCTAGAATGAAAGGCCGCTTGGAAGCTGGGCAGCATTCTGCAATGATGCTCCTCTTGGGAGACATTCCAGTCAGCCTGGTGTAAGATGGCTACAGCCAATCAGAAGAGAGCATGACCACCAGCCACATACTACCTAACATCAACCGTGACACAATCCACCTAAGGGTCCTGAGTAGCTCCATACATGGGGGCAAGCAGTGGGCATCCAATCAGCATCCTCCATAGAGAGCCGACTGCTGAATAGAACTACTTACCTCCTGCTCTCTGCTTATAAAACCTTTGTTGTAGCTTTCCCACATGTGTTTTACTGCCTCACTCTGGCCTAAGACAGTAAACCCACCTGAAAGGTGATAATAAGCTCCTATGTTTCACTTTATCTTGTTCTGTGCAGCCTTTTTACCTTACACTTACTGCTTATTTGTTTTTAAAATAATGATTATTCATGAGACTGAGTTAGTTCACTCAGCATAAAACTCTCTAGCCCTTCCCATGTTATATAGTATTTTACAAAATCATTGATCCCTAGTGATGTGAATACTATGATATTCCATTGTGTGCACATACCACAATTTCTCAATCCATTTGTTTGTTGAGAGACATTTAACTTTTTTCATGTTTTGTGATTGTAAATAACGCTGTGAGTTTCACTGTACAAATCTTCATTTATGCCTCAGTTCTCTTTTCCTTGGGGTATAGTTATATTCCTAATGGTGCAATAGCTGAGTCATATGAAATTTCTATGTTAAGCTTTTTGAGAAAAATGCCAAACTGCCTTCCAGAGTGGTTGTATCATTTTTAATCTCAACAACGGTATATGAGGATTTGAATCTCTCCACACACTCTTCAATGCTTACTGCTTGCCATTGTTTTATATTTCGCCACTACTACTATATCTCATTGTGATTTTGATTTGCATATGTCTTATTGCCAAAGATTTTGAGCATCTCTTCATGTCTGTTACCATGTCTTCCTCTGTGAAAAGTCTTTCCATGGGATCTCCACCCCCCATTTTGTAACTGAGTTATCAGTCTTTTCCTTGGGGAGGCTCTGATGTTGTTATGTGTCATCAAGTCACCTACAACTCATAATGACCCTATGTACAGTAGCTCTGAAGCCTTCTCTGTCCTGAGTCAGTCTTACTGACTCCAACACACTTACCACCATTGCCCTAGTTACTGTATCAATGAATCTCATCTGGAGTCTTCCTCTCCTGCACTATCCCTCCACCCTTCCAAGAATGATGTCTTTCTCCATGGATAGGTCCCTCCTGGCCACAAACCCAAAGTATATGAGATGGCGTTTCAAAATACTAGCCTTCAAGGAGAAACTTGATTTCATCCTCTCCAAAACAGACTTGTTTTCTTGGCAGTCTATAGTATGTTCAAGACTCTTCTCCAGCACCACAACTCAAAGATATCAATTGTTCTTCTGTAATTCTTAGTCATTGGCCAGCTCTCTTATGCATAGCAAGTAATTGTGAAGACCATGGCCTAGATAAGGAGCATCTTAGTCTCCAGACTGACATTGTTGCTTCACAGTACTCTGGAAAGGTCTCTGACAGAAGATTTACTTAATGCAATTCACCTTATGAGTTTCTAACTGCTGGTGCCTAGAGTTTGGGGTTTGGAGCTGAGCTAGGTATAACTGTTCACAACCTCAATCTCTTCCCCATCCATCATGATGCTACTAATTGGCCAAGTGGTGAGAATAATTGTCTTCTTGATGTTGAGCTCCAACACATATTGAATACTACAGGTCCTTGACCTTCTGCAGCAAGCACTTTAGGTCTTCCTCAGCTTTAGCAAGCGAGGCTGCATAATATAGGTGTTGATGTGTCTTCCTCCAATCCTGATGTCACATTCCTCCTCATAAAGCTGAGCTTCCCGAATTATCTGTTCTGCACATAGATTGAAAATGTATGGAGAAAGGATGTATCTCTGACACATTGCCTTCCTGATTGTGAACCATGAAGTGTTTCCTTGGTCTGTTCTGAGGAGGTCCAGCAGTATTCTGTAAGCTTTCATTATGAGATCCTTGTCTGAGATAGCATTACTAAATGTTTTTCCCAGTCCGTAAGTTTTCTTTTCACTCTATTGGAAAATTTTTTGGTACACACAGGGACTTAATCCTTAGAAGATTCCCTTAGTCAATGTTATACTGCCCTACTGGTGCATTTCTGATTGTTATTAATTTCTGTTATAATGGTCTCTTTACACCATGAGCCACAGCTTCTAAGTATGGTCCCATTTTTTCCTCTTACGATCTTTATGGTTTTGATTTTATTCTTAGGTCTCTGATCCTTTTGACTGTCAATGTTACAGTTTGGGTCAGTGTTTCAAAGTTCTCTTAGTCCTGTCTATTAAGTGCCTCTTTTCAGTTATCCAGTAAAATGGGGCAAAGTTTCCAGGCTCTGGCTCTGTAGAGCAACAGTCTCTAGTCAGTTCTGTCTGAGGTTGGTATCTATTTCTCCACTAATGTGGCTTCTGCTCTCAGTCTTAATATTGCACGAATCTGCAGCTCTGAAGGATGTGCACTGCATTCTCTTCTTCATTGTTTCTTCTTCATTGTTCATAGTCAGATTTCTCTCTTTGATACTAACCCTGGTGGGATGGGAAAACTAACCAATCCCACCGCCAGTCATTTATCATTTATGAAATTTCATGTTCCCACCCAGTCTTGTGTTGATAGTCAGAGTCCTTCTTGGAAAAAAAAGTGATTCTGAATAATAAAAACAGTAGCCACCTTTTTTGTCACAACATAGCTAGTAGATTTGAACTATCTATTTTTCTTTTAACATCCTGTTATATTATGTACTATTCATCAGGACATTGGAGTCAATGACAATTTCAATGTAGTCACTCCTACTCTCATCTCTAATGGAGAAGACACTTACATAGAGCCATTTATGAAAGCTTACTTTCTCAGATTTTTTTATTATTTTTATTAAATTTTATTAGTTTTAATGAACATTTACAGAGATTTTGGGTTTTCATTCATTCATTGTTGCACTGTTTTCTCTACCCTCCTCTCCAGTTCGTTCTTCATCTTTTAAGGAAATAACTTATAGAGTGGCTGTTAATACTCTCATTTACTACATTGCTTTATTCCATTGCTTTCATATTCCTAAGACTTTAGCCTTCTTCCAAAAAGGTACAGCAGGGAAGATAGTACTCGTGATATCTATCTGCATACCGCGAAGCAGTTAATTAACACCATTATCACACATTTAACATACTGGTATACGAGTAGGTTGATGTGGATGAATTTTTGTCTATTCATGACTTTACATTGTTCACCTAGAATCTTCTCCTGCAATTTAAACTCCAATCTGTGATAGTAAAATATGATGTGGTTTTAGAAATCTACTGTGTAGCCTTTCTGATCCTAGAAAAGGCCATCCCTATTTTTTGGATCTGAATTATATTATATCGGCATAATTTTAATATGAACCTATTGTTATTGTTGTTGTTGTTGTTGATTGCTGTTGAGTCAAGTATGACTCATAATGACTATGAACAAAAGACCTAATTTAACACCTTTCTATTACTATCGTCATTTCTCCAAGTTCATAGAATTTTCATAGACTTGTGGTTTAGGAAGTAGATGCCACTCCTGATTCCAAAACTGTTTTGCAACTGGGAGCTCCACAAAACTCTGTCCACACTGGGAAACCATGATGGCATTTGACACCCCAATGGCACAAGGTTCAAAATCACAGCAAACCCAGATTACCTCAGTACAGCAAATTGACAAGGAGTGATGTACAAAGTAGAAGAATGTTCTTCCAAAATATAACAACACTAGTGTCACTTAGCAGTGGTTAAGTGCCGTCAAGTTGAATACAACTCATAGCGACACTGCGAACAAAAGATCTGGGCTCTGTTCTACAATTAACGTCATTTCTGTATGCTCAGAGGTAATATAAATGAGTCTTCACAGTAACTGATATCTTTTGGAGAGGCAACTCTGCTAACTTCAGTCATTGAAAAGCATTAGTATTTATGCAGAAGAAAGGTTCCTTTATGTTAGAAGTAAGTTTCCTTTTGCCAATACAACTGATTCAAAGGGGTGTAGATCTATTAACAATCTGCGTTATGCAGATGGCACAACCCTGCTTGCTGAAACTGAGGAGGACCTCGTGCACTTGCTGGGTAGGGTCAAGGACTAAAGCCTTCAGTATGGACTGAGGCTCAATGTCAAGAAGACAAAGATTCTCACCACTGGACCAATTGGCAGCGTCAGGATGGATGACGAAGAGATTGAGATTGTTCACAGCTTCAGTTTGCTCAGCTCCACAGTCAACACTCTTGGCACCAGCAGTCAGGAAATGAAAAAGCGTATCGCGATGGGAAAGTCTGCTGTTAGGGACCTCTCTAAAGTACTCAAGAGCAACGGTGTCTCTCTGGAGACTAAGGTGCGCCTGATACAGGCCATGGTCTTTGCAATCGCTTGTTATGCATCAGAGAGTTGGACAATGACTAGGGAGGACAGAAGGAGAGTGGATGCTTTTGAGCTGTGGTGCTGGAGAAGGGTACTGAATGTACCATGGACTGCCAGGAAAACAAACAGATTCATCTTGGAGAGGATTAAACCAAGCTACTCCTTGGAGGCAAGGATTCTGGGGCTTCGTCTGACATACTTTGGACATGTTGCCAGGAGGGACGGGTCCTTGGAGAGAGACATCATGCTTGGGAGGGTGGAGGGACAGTGCAGGAGGGGAAGAGCCTCTATGAGATGGATTGATTCAGTGACTGGAGTAATCGGGATGGGTGTGTCAGAGGCAGTGCGGTTGGCGCAGGATAGAGCAGGGTTTAGGGCTGTTGTGCATAGGGTCGCTATGAGTCGAAAATGACTCGACGGCACATAACAACAGCAACAACAAAGAATTTACGGTTTTCAGTCTCAAATTTTTGTTTTCCCCCAGTTAGTTCATAAGAGACCTACTGGTGCTCAGCTCTAAACTGAATGCTGTTTTGTAACCCTTGCAATATGGTCCTGTAGTAGAATGCTAACTACCCTGTGGCTACAGGAGATAAACTAATCCCTCTCTGCTGCCACAGAGGTTATATGACATTCCTCACTGTGTGCTCACATGTATAGCTTTTGATTTCTTATTTTCTCTACTTATTATTCTGGTTCTCAAGGATCACAAGAAGAAGCCAGATGACTCCTTACTCTCCATGTTCACCACGGCAACCAGGTAACATAATCCAATTCATGTCTCAAAACATTTTTCTTCTACCTGTTTTTCATCCCATGCAACCACTGGAGGTAATTTGGGTAATTTTTTCCCCCACCATTGTTGTGGATTATTTATGTCCCCGTTGTCCTCTGAGAGTTGTCCTGTGCTCCTCAATTATGTAAGCAGCCCAATCCCAAACTACCATATTGGGAGGCTATTTCCTGGCATTCTGACCCCAGTTACTGGATTCTAACAGGAAATATATGCACCCCAAAATGAATAATTTGAGAAGACTTTGTTAAGGGAAGTACGATAAAGATAGTTTGAATGGAATGAAATTATAAGGGATTGAGCACGTCATGAGGTAGCAACTATGGAGGTTGTTAGTTTCAATGCCTGAAGTTTCAAGAGGAGGAAACAATTATAAATGCCTGGAGGGAGAGGAGGGACAAAGACTACTTAACAGATTCTAAGACTTTTGTTCCAGAGACAGCTCTGGGCTGCCAGGACTATAGGGAAGAACAGGGAAAGAAATAAGTGCTTTCTTCTCCATTCCTTTCTTGATCTCCTACAAATGCTTCCCAGGTACTGAATGCCACCAAAAGCTGGAGGGAAAGACAATTCATTCACACAGACCAAGCAGGTCAATTTCCCAATGAAGGGGAATCTGCTGCCTCTGCTTGAAGCCCACACTGTCTGTACCCGCGACGAAGCATTTTAGATAATCATCCAGAAGTTGGATGGCTATAAGGAAGTAGTTGGACATCTAGGTTGTGCTGTCTTTCCCCGGGCACCAAGGTAGTGTGTTAGGGATTGCCATGCTGGGTTAAAGATGATGCCACTCTCATGAGGGTGCCTCTTCCTCTGCAGGAAAGCAGTGGTCCTGATGAACAAAAACACCAGGATGTGCAAGACCCTCTGGGGCCACCTAGACATCAACCCCACCCTGGAGAAGCTGCTGCCTCACATCTGGGGGAACATGGGCTTTGTGTTCACCAAGGAGGACCAAACTGAGGTCATGAACATGCTGCAGGCCAACAAGGTGTTGGCAGCTGAACTTGTGGACCCAGAACACTGATTTGGGTCCTGAGGAGACCACCTGCTTACAGGCTTTGAGCATCACCACAAAGATCTCCAGAGACATCAATGACATCTTGAGTGATGTGCAGCTGATTAAGACTAGAGACAAGTTGGGGTCCAGTGAGGCCACCCTACTGAACATCTCCCTCTTCTCCTTCAGGTTAATCATAGACAGGTGTTTGGCAAAGGCAGCATATACAATCCTGAAGTGCTTGCCGTAACAGAGGAGACTCTGCATACCCACTTATTGGAGGGCGTCTGCAGCATTCCCAGCGTGTGTCTGCAGGTTGGTTACCAGCTGTGGTCTCAATACCTCACTTGATCATCAATGGGTACAAGTAGGGCCTGACTTTGCCTGTGGGGACTGATTACAGCCTCACACTGGCTTACGAGGTCAAGGCCTTCCTGTCTGATCCATCTGCATTTGTGGGTGCTATGACCCCAGCCAAAGTGAAAGCAAAAAAAGAGTTAGACGAATCTGACGAGGATGTGGGATTTTATCTTTTTGACTAATAACCAAAAAGCCACCAACTCTGCCAGCTTTCTGAAAGAAGTAAATAAAGGCTTAAGTCTCTTAAAAAAATAAAGAAAAATATACTGTAGATACGTGTGTTTGGTTAGGAGGGCAGCCATCATAAAATACCATAAACTGTGTCTTCAAACAATAGAAATTTATTATCTCAATTATGAGTGCACAGAGTAAACAAAAACAGGCACGTTTCATGACTCCAACGCAGAGTTTTGCAAGACTATATAGTGTCTCTCTCATGCTCTTACTTATGATGATGTTCAGCTCTGAAGTATCCTCTGCAATAAGGCTTTGGATAGCTGCTGTGTGACTCTGGGAGTGAAGGAAATTCCTCAGGCTGCTGTCATAGAGGCTTTCTGACTTTCTACTTTGTCCTCGATGGTACGTTATTTGATTTCTTCTTTTCTTTGTTAGTGAGAGTCTCTACATCCTTACGAGGAAGCTAGAAGACTTCATGCCCTCTGACAGCCACAGCTCTCCACAGAAGAGACTTTCTCATATTTCCCAGCTTCTGCTGTGTAGCTTTACAAGTTCTTGGATTATAGTAGCAAAAATGATCTAACTCTGCCATTTTGTCACATGCACATTCTCAAAGTCACCGAGAGAGCTCTGGTGGTATAATCCATACGAAATTAAAGGGCTCACCCAAAACCTCTTGGCACTTTCAATCCACAAGCAGCTTATCAGGAGAAAAATGGTGATTTACAATGATGGAAAATCACTGAAAGATTAGCAGGAGTCAGTTCTGGCTCAACAGCAGCGAATGAATAAGCCATCTTGATCATATTGTTTTATTGGTGATTCCTCTTCGCTTATATGACCTCATGTTAACTAGTGACAATTGCAAAGAACTTATTTCTAAGCAAGAATACATTCAGAAGCAACTATTACCCTATCTTTGTACAGAATCTAATTCAACCCAATAGCTTTGATATTATAGCCCCTAGGGTGCTGCCCTGCTAACAGAAAGGGTATATCTACAGTGGTTTAGATCCACCAGCTTCTTTAAGGTAGAAAGATGGACAATCTCCTGACAAAACAATTTACAGCCTTGGAAAAATGATTAACAGTTTCTGTGAGTCAGAACCCACTCAGTAATAGTGAGAGTGAGATTGAATGCAACTAATGATACTATATAAGTTGTTCTTATGTGCCATCAAGTTGCCTGCAACTCATATTGGCCCTATGTACAACAGTTCTGAACCCTGTTCTATCCTGGGCCAAACTTACTGTCTCTGACACACCTACTCTCATTACCCCAGTCAGTGATTTAATCCTTCTCATTGAAGGTCTTCCTCTCCTACACTGGCACTGTCTCTCCTTCAACCCAAGCATGATATCCCTCTCCAAGGACTGATTACTCCTTGCAACATGCCCAAAGTATGTTCGACGAAGCCTCAGAATCCCTGCCTCCATGGATTAGCCTGGTTTCACCCTCTCCAGGATGAAGCTGTTTGTTCTCCTGACAGTCCATGGTATATTTAACACTCTTCTCCTGCACCACAGCTAACAGGCATCAATTTTCCTTCAATTATCCTTAGTCATTGCCCATCTTTATGATGCATAGCAAGTAATTGTGAAGACTATGGCTTGGATCAGGCACACCTTAGTCTCCAGACTGATGTTGTTGCTCTTCGGTACTCCGGAGAGTTCCCTGACAGCAGGCCTTCCCAATTCATCTTTTTATTTCCTGGCTGCTGGTACCAAGAATATTGATTGTGGAGCCAAGCAAACTGGAGCTTTGGTGGCCTAGTGGCAAGAAGCTGTGCTGCAATCCCGAAGGCACATGGTTTGAGGCCACCAGCTATTCCACAAGTGAAGGATGGACAGTCTCCTCCTGTGTGGTTAACTGCCTCTGAAAACCTTCCCGAGGATCAACTATGGGCTGGTTCTGACTTGATGGTATACAACAACAACTATATAAAAAAAAAAGAAAAATTGCAGTGCTTGAAGGACTTTGTTGTATAATATGTGAGAAAGAAGGTTTGGCAAAGACTTATTTTGCACCTTGTGTTGTACTTTTGTTTGATTTGGGCTAAATTTTCTCTCTCAGGATTGAAAAAAAAAAGACCTGAGTTTAGTAATCTGCTTCCTCTGTTACCTAGATCATATCTGAAGGAACAAGTAATAGAGACAGCTCCCAGTAGGGTTAGCAGAATATTGCTAGGGTATTTGCACTGTGCTCAGGGGTCAGGGCAGAATGTTAATGGCAGGAATTAGCACATTTTCTATGTGAAGAGCTAGATAATTTTTATTTTTATAGGACAATTTGTCATACTTTTCAACACTGTCATCCTACCTCAAAATTTATTGTAGACAATACTGCAACAAATGTGTGATCTCAATGACACTTTATGCATTTCAGGGGTAATAGTATCATGACTATACTCTGCAACAAACAGGAAGTTGAATTAGAAAAACAGTCATGCAGACTGAATTGACTCAATGATAAATGGTGAATGCTCATAATTTGTTAGAAATTTGGTTCTCAGATTTTTACCTCCTAAGCAAACGGACTTAATTTTGTACTATATATATGACTGCAATTTGACCTCTGACCACTCTCCCCTAGGTATTGATAACATCAACATGATGTTTTTCTATGTAAGACAGGTTCAGCAAAACAGTAGGGCCAAAGCTATTATGAGAAAGGCAAAGACATTATTTGCAAGATCTCACTCAATTGACTGCTGGTTTACAGGTGTATCATCACTTTCCTACCTAGTTCCCTATGATGATCCTGCCTGAAGAATTTACCTGTTCCTGTAAAGTTTGATCTTTTCCAGAGTGATTTACAGCCTTGGAAACCCAATGGAGTTGATTCCAACTCAATAACAATGGGTTGAGTTGAGTTGAGTAGAAGGTCTCTGGGTCATAGACCATACCTGCCGCACTTTTTCCAGTTGGCCTCTTCTGTAGGTCTCACCTTGCCTGGTTTATTTTGGGTTCAGTTGAGTCCCTGGTCTGGCCGAACATTGGTTAAGATTGCTTGCTCTTCAGATTGCATTTTCATGCAGTTTTCCTTTTGCTTTCTAACTAACTCTGGTTATAATTTATTACTATTTTTAAGTTGATGGATATGGCTTTAAGCCATTATGAAAGTTTAATTGGAAATTAAGGAATACTTTTATTGGATTTCCAAATTTATTGGCCTCTGAACTTCATGCAGCAGAAATTGAAAACCTCAAGTGCTCTCTTCCAGATTGTGCATTACTTCCTGTGGTTTCGACATAAAGAAGGCATAGGTCAGAGCTTTTAGTTCCAGATTTGAACTCCTGACTGGGCAGAGCCAGGATGCCTTACATATATTGTGACGTTTTTTAAAAAGTTATGCTTTTACACTTTATAGGGCAAAGATAGGTTAAAACTATCTATAAATAGAGATAGATGTAATAACTTTCCTGCAGTCCCTCAATTACTGACCATTGCCATAGAAAGCATGCATTTAAAAGGATGAGATTTGCCTTGAATATAGCCATTGACCAAAGCTGTAATAGTTGACTTATGTCAGGTTATGTTGAAAAACTGAGATTTATTTCTACCTTGTTAAATTGACTAGAAAGATTTGAGAACCAGCCTAAAGGGATTCCTAAAACAGACCTGTTCACCGCAAGTCTAGTTGAATGGCTGTCGACCATTCATGTGGTAGAGTCGGGAAGCCAGCGGCTGCTATCCAGTGCCTCTGGAAGGCATCCAGAGCAGATGGATGGGAGCATGTAGTCAGAGCATGTAGCCATGCCTTCTACTGGCTATGTAGGACATGGTGATTCAGAGGTACAATCATCACCTTCCATAAAGGAAATGAGTTTGTTAGCTATCCAGTACCCTTTGTGCATCTGTTACATGATACAGAGTTGTGTATGTTACTATGATGCTGAACAGATTTCAATGATGCTTCCAATTAAGATAGACTTTTAAAGATGATGGAAAAAAACTACTGAAAATCATCCAAAAAACGCTTTATGAGTCACAATGGTCCAATTCCCAACCATTCATGAAAAAGATGCAAAATGGGATATCACTTCATGTGATCCCCATGAGTCACAGCATATTCAGTGGCAGCTAATAAGAGCAAGACGGCTTCACATAAGCCTGACTCCTAGGAAAGACTTAGGAAAATTATAGTAAGGAGGTTCCTTTCCGAGTTGTATCCTATTTAACCCCAAAAGACTAGAGATTGAGCCTGGCTACAAATTAGAAATGGTCCTTGATGAGGAAACAGAAAATGAAGATTCAAGTCCCAGCTCTTCCTGAAATTGTTACGTGAGTAAGGTCTAATCATTTAGCCTTTTGTGGGAGTTGGTTTCCTTATCTGTAAGATAGAAATAATAATTAGCTTTACCCTATCTCCCTCAAAGAAATTATGAGAACATTAATGAATGTGAAAGAACTTCAAAATAATATGAATCATCAGAAAAAGATATGACTACATTTTCTGCTAGTAAATTCTACTGCAGCATTAACTTTTGCAATATTAAGCACACATTCCTCACCCAGGTTTCCAAGGCCTTCTCACAGAGAACTTACCTACACTATAAAGGCACTAAATGAACTGTTGGCTATTTGAACTTATAAGCGATTCCATAGGTAAAGGATTTGATAATAGTTTCCCAAAAAGAATACCGCCAAGAGAACTTTGAGGCACTTCTACTCTGTCACACAGGGTCAGTAAGGATTGAAAATGACTCAAAGACATCTGACAGGAATAATGTCAAAACAGGGAACTATTACAAGTCTTTATCTGGTATCTTTGCTTCCATAAGCTATTTTTACAATTTTTCTTTGTAAATCGCATTTTACTTATTCCTACCTCTCATACATATTCTGGATATATTTGCTTCTTGCCTTTCTTTCCAATACTCTATCCTCTACATTTCCATTTCCTGTATAGTCCTCATTTATTCCTAAAGTTAGTTCCCTAATGACACAGCATTGTGCTATTTTCTCATCCACAATTCTCACTGGAGGATTCTATCCAACCTTGTAGCACCAACTACCATTTTGTTGTTGTTATGTACCATTGATTCACTTGTAACTTATAGTGACCTTATACAGAATAGATCTGAAGACTAACCTATCCTGAGCTAGTCTTACTGTCTCTGACACAATTACTCCCATTATCCCAGTTACTGTGTTAATCCATCTCATTCTGGGTCTCCCTCTCCTGCAGCGTTCCTCAACCCTCCTAAGCATGATTTTCTTCTCCAAGGACAGGTCTCCCCTGGCAACATGCTCAAAGTATGTGAGATAGAGCTCCAAGATCCTTGTCTCAGGGAGCAACATGATTTCATCCTCTCTAGGACAGACCTGTTTGTTCTTTTGACAGTCCATGATATGTTCAATACTTTTCTCCAGCACCATCACTCAAAGGCATTGATTCTTCTTCTATTATCCTTAGTCATTGTTCAGTTTTCTGATGCATAGCAAGTAATTGCAAAGACCATGACCTGGGTTAGGTGCACCTTAGTCTCAAAATTGACATAATTTTTCTTTATCACATTGGAGAGTCCCTAACAGCAGATATATCCAATAAAATTTTTCTTTTTATTTGCTAATGCAAAGGGTATTGCTTGTGAAACTGAACAAGCTAAAATTGTGAACAATCTCACCACCAGAAATTCAATTCAATCCCTTTCCTGCCTTACCAACACCTCTCCCCCTCCCTCTTGTACCCACCATGGCAAATGGCTCCGTCCACCAACTGCTTCTGTCCACCTATTTCCTCCCCACTTCCCTGTGATACTGGCCTATGGAGAGGTCTTAGAGCAGGTGAATTCCAGGTCAACACAGGCAAATTCTGAGCTAGGCTTGGCTGGCTGCATGAGTCTGATTAAAGCCATTTACATACTTATAAATTCTTCCATTTCACACCTGTCCCCCTTAGGCACACACTCACCCACCTTAGTCCTTCAGCAAAAAATTTCTCCACACTTTCTGCATTATCAAAGCTTGTAGTATTGCTCTCAATATCACTATATCATTATAATTTCTTAACCCAGACTCCAAATCTTTGATTAGTTGGATTAATGTCACAGTTCACTGTCTGGATTTCTTGTTTCCAGCCAGTTTTCTTTGTAATACATTTTCCAACTTATGTCAAAATGATATTTTAAAAACAACTCTGATCATGCAGTTTCCTTGCTTAAAATGCTTCAGTAACTCTCATGCTGTTCAGAATTAAGTCCAAAAGTAACACAGTAGCATACAAGGCTCTTTCTGATCTGGCTTTATGTATCATTCTCTCCATTGGTTCTTAATACTTTTTTGTACTTGAAAGTATGTGAGAACCTGAAAAAGAAAAATATATGAGTAAGAAATTTACTATTGAACAATTACTATTTCCTTCAAAAGCCCTTTCTTGACATCCTCTGGCTTATTTACTCTACAGCAAGTGAACACTGCATAAATATTCCATGGACTGTCAAAAGAATGAACAGATAAGTCTTGGAAAGGGTATGGCCAGAGTGTTTCTTGCAGACAAGGATGACAAAGTTTAGTCTTTCATACTTTGGACATGTAGCTAGATGAAGCTACTCCTTGGTAAGGGACATCATGCTTGGAAAGATAGAGGGTCAGCAAAGGAGAGGAAGACTCAAAATAGGATTGACATTGACTTCAGCAGTGGGCTCTAGTGTCTCAGAAATTATGAGGATGACACAGGATAGGGTTGATTTCAGGTTGGCTATTCATTGGGTTATTATGATTTGTGCTTTACTCAATGGCATCTAACAACAACAACAATAATAATGCAGTACATAGTCTTTTAAATAACTTGCTGTGCATGTTAGAATTGGAAAATGACTAAAGATCACAGAAGGAGAAAAGATGCCTTTTAAGTGTGGTGTTGAAGAAGAGTACTGAATATCCTATGGACTGCCAAAAAACCAAATAGGTATTATGCTTAAGAGAAAGTTCAGCTGAATGTTCCTTGACAAAGCTTTGTCTCACATACTTTGGGTATATTGTTAGGAGGGGCTGTTAGTTGGAAAGAGACATAATGCTTGGAATCATTGAAAGCCAATGAAAGAGTGGGAGACTAACAATGAGATAGATTGACTCAGTGACTGAAGCGATAGCCTCCGATATGTCAGAGATGCTTAGGGTGCAGAAAAGGATGGGTTTGGACCTGTTGTTTGCAGAGTTGCCACTTGACTTGAGGGCATCCAGTCAACAACAGTAGCAACTAAGCAATCTAATTTATTAACATTCCTCCACTTTGACACATGAAAAGCAGCACAGAGACTCATAGTTTTCCACTGTTTTATAACTTTTTCACATTTATGTACATTCTTATCCTTTTAATATTTTATATCTTAAAAATTTCTCAAAGTTTGTAACAAAGACAATCATTTTACGTATTCTCGTTTCATTATCCTTCATCATTTAATAATACTCTCTTTAAATTTCTGTATTACTAGATGATATTTAGCATTATATGTTTGGTTGAAGGTTACATTGAAATAGGTCATCCCCAGACAATTACTGTTCTTAAGAGGCAAAGTAGGATAAAGCATTTTAGGCAAATAATTAGAAGTGCCAATCCTAGTTTTAACTCTAGTATGAGCTAAATTTGTGACTCTAATGAAAATTTCATATTCCCCTTGGCTTAAATGTCTTCATTTGTCAAAATTAGAAATCTATACAATGGCTAATATATTTTCTTGTTTAATGACTATCTAACACTAAGTAGTAGTTAACTCTATCATGTACAATATTGTATGTGTCACACACAGACATATTATACTCTATCTCCAAAATGTGAAGAGCAATGATGTTAATTTGAAGACTAAGGTGCACCTGATTTAGTCCATGGTCTTTCCAATTATCTTCTATATATCAGAGAGCTAGACAATGAATAAAGAAGAAGAATTAATACTTTTGAGGAAGGTCAGAGGAAAAATTGTTACCTTCGAGTTGTGGTGATGGAGAAGAATATTGAATATCTTACAGAATGACAAAAGAACAAACAGAAATGTTTTGGAAAATGTGAAAAATGCTCTGTGGAAGCAAAGCTGGTGAAGCTTATCTTTAATAATTTGGACACATAGCTAGGCAAGGGTATTCCTTGGAAAGATATATCATGCTTGGGAAGATGAAGGTCAGAAAAGGAGAGGAAGATCTCCAATGAGATGGTTTGAAATGATGACTTCAGGAATGGGCTTTAGTGTGTCCAAGATGATAAGATGGCACAAGATAGGACAAGCTGGTTGTTTAGAGGATTTCTGTGAGTAGTACTCAACAGCACCTAACAACTACAGCAACATTATCATCATCATTATCATCATCATCTATAACTATCTCAATGACACCTAACAACACAAACAACATTTTCTATTATCTATCATCTATCTATCTATCTATCTATCTATCTATCTATCTATCATCTATTATCTATCAGCTATATACATATTATATCTGTTTGTGAACTCTAGTGGCCTAGTGGGTGAGTAATTGTGCTGCCAATGTAGAGGCATCCAGTTTGAATCTACCAGATCCTTCAGGGGAAAAAGATGGATAATCTTCTACTGTGCAATTTAGTCTCTGCAAACCTACTGGACGGTCAGCTATGAGTTGTTTCTGACTCACTGGCACATAAGAAGAACATGTTTTTTTTAAATGAGATACACATATATTATGCTAACAAACATATATGTTGTTAAGTACCATTGAGTTGCAGATGACTCATAGAAACCCTGTGAACAAAAGAACTTAACACCTGTATAACTTTAATCATTTCTCCCAGTTCATAGAGTTTCTGGAGGCAAACTATTTCAGAAGTGGATGCCACTCCTGCTTCCAAACCTGTTTTAATTGGGGAACTCTACCAAACACTGTCCATAATGGGTAACCATTATCACATTTGAACGATCAGCGTCACAGTTTTTAGCATCATAGCAACCATGAGTTACTTCTGTACAGCTAATGGATAGACCAATGCTATACCACTTAGAAGAATGTTTGACCAAAAACAACTAAAACCAGGTTGCAGGGATGTAGGCCCAAAGGTCCAAATGCCTTTTGAAATAGGAGGCCAAATCCAGTCACCTCATTCCATAACCAAGCCTCATAACTGGAACGAGAAAACAAACTTCTGTAGAATCTGACTGCTCCAGACAAC
>NW_006399953.1:3135522-3137808 GCF_000299155.1 Elephantulus edwardii
GGGTAATCGGGATGGGTGTATCAGAGGCAGTGCGGTTGGTACAGGATAGAGCAGGGTTTAGGGCTGTTGTGCATAGGGTCACTATGAGTCACAAATGACTCGACGGCACATAACAACAACAACAACAACATAGATTTTTAGATTTTTGCATGCAAAGGATATCAGATTCCTTTTTGTCTACATATAGCGGTACACAAAATTAGCAGATATCAAGTTCCAAGGATAACTGTGGAAACTATTAAGAATAATATAGCAAAAAATTCTTTAACTACAGTTGTACTAGTAATCATATATATCATGGATTGTATTTCAAATGTTAAAATCAAAGAAGAAGAATACAGCAAATAGTTGCTAAAACAAGATTACAACTTACTAATTTCTGAACTACACAAATTTGGAAACCCCAAGAAGAAGTTATAAGCAGACATTAATTATTGCAATATGGAATGAGAGACATGAATATAGGAGAAGTGGACATTGTTAAGAAATGATTACATAAATATTGATGTATTAGGTATTAGTGAAATGAGGTGAATTATCATGAGTTTTTTAAAAAAATTATACTAGTTGGCTTTCCAAGTCTTATACATTGTTTTTCACAATTGATCTTTCCCTTTCCCTTTACTCATCCCTCTCTCTACCCATCAAATTGTGTGATCCTATGATTTTGCCCCTGCCCATTGTCACCCCTCTGCTCCTACCTTCCCTCACTTGGATCCTCATACACATTTTACTAGTTATATTTCTATTTCCACAGTAATGATCTTAGACAGTATTTGTCTTTATGGGACTGAATTAGTTCACTTAGCATAATACTTTCCTGTCAGCATGGGACATTTTTAATCATATGATCTACTAAGCTGGAGATGAAAAAGTGAGACAAATGGGGTTTGTTTTCATAATTATAAGGGTCATTTATAGATCCATCTTGAAATACAATGTTGTGAGTGATGGGATAATATCCACACATGTACAAAGAAGTTGAGTGAATGCCACTATCATTCAAATATATGTGCTAAAATCAGAGCCAAAGAGGAGGAAATAGTTCACTTCTACCAACTTTTGCAGTCAGAAATCGAATGGACATGCAACTAAAATATGTTAATAATAGGGACTGGGATGAAAATATTGGGAAAAGGAAAGTAGGATTAGTAGTCAGAAAACATGGACTTGGTGACAGAAATGAGGCTGCAGATAGACTGATAGAATTCTGCACAATCAATGATTTATTCATTGCAAATAACTTTTATAAGAAATGTAAATACATACTATGTTGCTGTCTGTTCACTAGCAAGCTACAGTGACACCCTAATGGGGGTAAGCACGATGAAGATACACCATTCCAGGAGAGGATCAGAGAGTCAATTCAGCTCAATTTTATTGAGACTGCACTGCACTTATATACATAGAAAGACGGGATAGGGTGGGCTAACAGACATGGGACACGTGGATTGGTTAGGAGAACCTCAGCCTTGTGCAGAACCACTCCAAGCTCAACAGACACAGCAGCCATCTTTCTTCCCAGGTGGCAAGCTTTCTTAAGCCAGTACAGCCAAACACAGAGGAGTTTTATCTACCCCATATTAAAGGCCACTGGGAGGCTTGCACTTATCCGGAGCTTAGGTGATCTATCCTGGCTAGAGACCCTCCCTTCCTCTCCAACATTCTGTAACATATCCTCCCTTTTTCTTTTAAAAGGAGGGAAAATCTCTAGTCTAGGGCCTCCGGTGTTTCTTGGGAGGAGGATGATCCAATGACTGCAAGCGTAGAAAGATTATTCAGTTCAGCTGCTTGAACATTCTGCCTTGTGAAGAAGTCTACGGCTGCTCTTGTAATGACAACTGGGGAGACTATAAAAAGGTGAGGATTGCCATAACTTCATTTCCAGATTGGATTGGGAGATGAATATAAGATAGCGAGGAAAGCCGTGTACATATAGGGTGAAGAAACAAAGGTTTTAAAACCTGATTAGCTTCTCCAGCTGCGGCACTACTGATGGTCAAAGCAGTGATAAGCAGTGTTATAAACACAGGACCACTAGGTTTACCACTCCCAGGGTTAAGGGTAAGAGCCTGTTGGTTGAGTTCCTTCAGCATGTCACAGGGGTCTGTGGCATCTGCCTCCTTTTCCTATGTCTCATCCCCTTGTCATGGATGTTCAATCAAGGCATCTTCTCAATAGGCAGGTGGAAATCGGATATGCCGAGCAGGAATCCACACAGGATGTGGCTTATTCTGTGGGAAAATACAAGCAAAATCGCTCCCTGCCAACGGTTAGTAAAGGATC
>NW_006399953.1:3138958-3142109 GCF_000299155.1 Elephantulus edwardii
ATTCTTCTGGTATTCTCTGCTTTCAGCCAAGATCCATCCAACACCAGCAACAATATCCCTAGTACCACGACCCCTTCTAAACCCAGCCTGGACTTCCACCTTTTCTATACTTGGTCTAATGGATCCTTCCAAGTAAGCCATATTGGTGGCTCACGTGGAGGTGTGATTGCCAGTGAACACGTATAGGAGGTTTTGAAAAAAACCTGCCCTCATCATATTAAGACATAATTAAGCTGTGCCTTCACCCACAGAGAGTGAGCTCCATCATCTCTAACAGCTGTTCTAAGTCCAGCGCATAGATATCATTGTAAAGGATGTTCAACTGTGGGATATACGCCACAAGAAACACATGTGCCTCAGAGCTAGTGTCACACTGGTCACACAATATCTTGTGTATAGGATGCTTAGGCGTGAAGTGCATGCCAACAGAGCACACATGTACCTCAGAGTCCCATCCAGCATCTCACTGATCACAGAACCCTCAGCCCAAGAATTTCCTGTTTCCTCACTGCTTTCTCTATATTGTCCCCACCTGCTTTCTTTATTTTTCTTACTTGTGGGGAGACTAGAGAAGAGATGCTGCAATCATCTTCTCTAATTTCTTTATGGCTGTTTTTAGATCCCCTGCCATAACAAACAGCTAATGGTGCATTTCTTCTAATGGTACCACAATCACTGTCAAAACCAGTTCTGATTAATGACATTTGTCATCATGTCCTTTGCCAGTCCCTGTCATTCCCCCTGAGAGAGATTTCACCCTGACTCAGTAGGAGAGGGGACACTGCATCCTCTTAGCTACTTCCTGCTGGAAAAGGGCATTGTAGGTCCCAAGATGAAAATCTTCTCTCACTGCTCTAAAGGGTGCCAGGTTTGCACATTAAAGATGTGAGCATCAGTAATCCAAGGGGTGATATCAACAAAAGTTGTCCAAAAGAAAAAGCTGGAGATTGTTTGACCTGTCCACTTTCTAACGAAGACATTAAACACTTAAGGATCTTTCAAATTGCATGTTGAATCTTTTAAATTGCTTGCCAAATTACCCTTGATAAGGCACAGAAACACTTGTCTGATAAGATGGACCTACGTCAGGTTCCCTGCTCCCTGACAGGGGCAAGTGCAGAAAGAAAAGAGAAGAAAGAAAAGGACAGATTTTTCCCTTGCTTTTCGCACAGGCAAGGGGTGCTTACCTGAAGACCTATACTAGGTCTCTTCCCTGCCTACATCAAGTTTTTACCCACCCCCAAACTACACCAGGTTTCTGAAACTACATCAGGGCATGTTAGGCCCCCAAAGCTTAAGTCTTCCCTAATGGAAGTGAACACAGAAAAGGGTATTCACCCAATACCTGATGGGAGTGAGCACAAAGGGTACTCACCTGAATGAAAACTTGATGGGAGTGAGCACAGAGGGTACTCACCCGATACTTCATCAGGTCTGTCCCTGTTCCTTGCACCATATGTGGCTGTGTGTTTGTTTGCCAGCAATCTACAGTGACACCCTGATGATGGTAAGCACATTGGAGATACACCATTCTGGCAGAGGATCAGAGAGTCAATCCATCTCAATTTTATTGGCACTGCACTGCACTTAGATACACAGGAAAACAGGATAGGGTGGGCTAACAAACGTGGCACATGCAGATTAGTTAGGAGAACATCAGCCTCGTGCGGACCACTCTAAGTTCAACAGATACAGAAGCCATCTTCCCAGGACAGCCAAACATAGGGGAGCTTTCTCTACCCCATATTAAAGGCCTTTGGGAGGCTTGTACTTATCCTGAGCTTAGGTGATCTGTCCTGGCCAGAGACCCTCCCTTCCTCCCCAACATTCCACAACAATACTACACACATAGATTTCATCTGATGGTATTCACAGGAAACAGATTGATCACATTTGCAGAAAAAGAATCATTGGAGAAATTCAATATCAGCAGTGAAAAATAGGGCAGGTGCTGATTGTGGAAGAGACTATCAACAACTCATATGCAAGTTCAAACTAAAGTTAAAGAAGGTCAAATAAAACCCATAGAAATAAAAAATGGACCTTGAGTCTATCCTACTTGAATTTAAAAACTACTTCAGGATAAGATTTCATCCCATGAACACTAATGAAAGAAGATCAGATGAGTTGTAGGAGAGTACAAAAAATATCATTCACTAAGAATGAAAAAGGTCTAATTTACTTGAAAAATTTTTATATATTCTCAAAAACAACCTATTCTAATTTTGTAAATAAACTAGTATAAAATTTAAAACAAAAAAAAAAGTCATTACAAAGACAGAGACGGAAGACCAAAAAGGATGTCAGAAGAGACTCTAAATATTGCACTAGAATGTTGAGAACACAAGGAAAAAGGAAGAAATCAAGAAGTTAATGAGCTGAATAGAAGATTTCAAAGGGCAGCCTGGGAGGACAAAGCAAAGTATTCTAACAAAATGTACAAAGAACTGAAGTCTGAAAATCAAAAGGCCCAGACTCACTCAGCCTTTCTAAAGCTGAAGGAACTAACAAACAAATTCAAGCCTCAAGTTGCAATATCTATGGATGATTTGGGCAGAATATTGAATGACCCAGAAGGCATTAAAAAATATGGAAGGAAGATACAGAAGCACTATACGAAAAAGTGTTGACTGACAGAATAATATCAAGAAACAATATATGATTAAGAGGCAGTGGTGATGAAGGCAGAAGTCCAGACTGCTCTGAAGGAATTGGAAAAAAAAAAAAGAGGACCCAGGAATTGCTGGAATACCAATTGACATATTTTATCAAACAAATGCTGCCTTGGATGTACTCACCATGTTGTGCCAACAAATATAGTGGATAGCTATCTGACCAACTGACTGGAAGAAATCCATATTTAGTCCCATTTAAAAAAGAAAAAAAGGGTGACTTGAGAGGGTTTAGAAATTATTAAACAATATCACTAATATCACACACAAATAAAATCCGGCTGAAGATTATAAAAAAATTAGTCGATACATAACTACCAGAAGTACAAGCTCAGTTTACAAGAGGTCGTGGCACTAGAGATATTATCACCAGTGTCAGATGGATTTTGGCTGAAAGTAAAGATTACCAGAGCAACATCTATCTGTGTTTCATTGACTATGCAAAGGCATTTTGAGTATGTGGATCACAATAAATTGTG
>NW_006399953.1:3142444-3143537 GCF_000299155.1 Elephantulus edwardii
TCTCAATATAGTTTGGAGCTCAACATTAAAAAGACAAAGATGCTGAGCCAATTGGCAGCACCATGATAGATGGAGAAGAGATTGAAATTGTTCACAATTATAGCTTGCTTGGCTCCACATCAATAGTCTTGGCATCAGCAGTCCTGAAATCAAAAGATTCATTGCCAAAAAAAAAAAAAAGATTCATTGCCCTGGCAAAATCTGTGGTTAGAGACCTCTCCAGCCTAGTGAGAAGCAATGGTGTCAGTCTAGAAACTAAGGTGTGCCTGATACAGGCCATCATCTTCACAATTACTTGTTATGCTTCAGAGAACTGAATCATGACTAAGGGTGACAGGAAAAGAATTGATGCCTTTGAGTTGTGATGCTAGAGAAGCATATTAAACATAACACGGACCTCCAAGAGAATGAATAGATCTGTCTTGCAGAGGATGAAGCCAACTTTCTCCTTGAAGGCAAGGATTTTGTAGCTCCATCTTACATACTTTGGTCACATGGCCAGGAGTGACCTATCTTTGGAGAAAGACATATGATCAGAAAGGTGGAGGGACAGAACAGGAGAGGAAGACCCAGGACAAGATGAACCAACACGGTAATTTGGGCAATGGGGATAGGTGTTTTGGTGAGAATGAGACTGACTCAGGATAGGCAGACCCCAGAGATGTGGTACATTTTGTCTTCATGAGCTGCAGGTCATGTAATTTTTTGTTTGGTTTTATTGAATGGACTCTCTTCAAATTCCCCATAAATAAACTTATTAGTGTGTTCTCCTATAATTTGCTTTTCTTCATAGTCTTCTGTACATTATTTTTAATTCCATATTGATAGTTAGAAGTCATTAAAATAGTTTTAGATTGCAGTTTTCAGGAATTCACTGCCATTAAGTGGACTTGAGGATTTTCTCTTCCTCAGTTACCAGAGGCAAAATGTGCAATTCATGTATATGTTGTACATATCCCTATTGTCTTGTCTAGGCTTTAGAAGGCAGAATGGATCAGAATATCCAAATCTATTTTTGGAAAATCAGATCGATTACATCTGTGGAAAGAACCACTGGAGAAGCTCAATATCAGCTGTGAAAACTAGGCCAGGA
>NW_006399953.1:3145487-3158194 GCF_000299155.1 Elephantulus edwardii
GAGGCAAAGATTCTGAGGCTCTGTCTAACATACTTTGGACATGTTGTGAGGAGAGACCGGTCCTTAGAGAGGGACATTATGCTTGGGAGGGTATAGGGACAGCGCAGGAGAGCAAGGCCCTCTATGAGGTGGATTGATTCAGTGACTGGGATAATTGGGATGGGAGTGTCGGAGATGATGCGATTGGCACAGGACAGAATGGAGTTTAGGGCTGTTGTACATAGGGTCGCTATGAGTAGCAGGCGACTCGACAGCACATAACAACAACAACAACATTTTTGGAAACAGGAAATTTCTTCCATTTAGGGGAAGGATGCATTTTGATTCAAGATTAGAGGTGAAGAAAGAGTTTTAACAGATTCTTAATGAATCTCAAAGCCTCAAAGGGCTTTTTTTTTTTAATACATAGTACACCACAAAAATCAGTTAAGTTAAAATAAATGAGAAAAAATAAGAGATTGTTTTCTGTCATCTCTGATTTGTTTGTCTAAGGAAAGATATGCTACTTTGCAGAATGTAATTTATAATTTCACCACTGTATCTATTTTTCACAAGTGGACAAGGATATTTTTCTGATCTCAAAGACCATGCATAAGATTGTGTTGTAGGTGAAAACTTGTAGAGGTCATTGCAAACATACCGATTTTGGGGTTGTGTGGAATTATTCTGTGTTTGCTCAGCATAATTGTGAATCATCTATCGCACCTCAGGTTTTGAAAATCAGCAACATGTTCTCAGCAATGACTAGATGTAACCTTGAGCTCCAGAGGTCCAAAGATGCCGCTGAAGCAATTCTATATAGCTGTATATTGGATACTAAACTCTTAGGCGTGTCTCATAGAGAATAAAGCTTTTCCTTGGTGAATTCAGGTTGCTTCTATGGTTGAACATACAACAAATTCCTACTTACCTAATCTGAATCAATAAGTTACTTACCATATTCAGATGGTCAATTTAGCCAGATGATGATATTGATTTTCTGACTTGTAGAATCAAAATCACTGTAAAAGCCACTACCTATCATAGGACTTTGATTGGTAATTATTTGTTTCCTTTTGTGTTTTCACAAGCATGTAATACTGTATTTGATACCTGGAAAAGATCTGTTTTTGTTTCTGCTCCTCTGTGCATCACAACTATTCACAGCAATTGTTGTTCATTTCTGGAGGATAGATAAAGACTATGAAAATAAAATTGAAAAACCATGGCAACCATATAGCTCTTGCTCTTTAATTGATTCCTACTAATGAAATTTTACCATTGTGTTTTGGCAGTTGCAAATCCTTAAGGTAGGAGACAGCTCATCTTTCTTCCTTAGAGAAACTGGTAGATTCAAACCAATTATTAGCAACTTGACACCAGAAGACCTTTTTGTTGTTGTTGTTGTTGTTGTTATGTGCTGATGAATCAGCCCTAAGCCCTGCTCTATCTCTTGCCAACCTTATTGTCTCTGACACACCTATCCCCATCACCCCAGTGACAGACTCAATCCATCTCATCTAGGGTCTTCCTCTCTTGTTCTATCCCTCCACCCTCCCAAGCATGGTTCCCTCTCCAAGTACTGATCCTGCCTTGCCAAACTATTAATTTTTTACTCAGTCTTATTTCTTGGAGGTATGTTTTTTTATCATTCTTATGGCAAAGTTGGGTTCAGTTGAATGAATGAATGGCCATCTGCAGCTTTGTCAAGATTTTTGGAGATTGAATATAGTGCGTTAAACCAAATCCTGCATTTTCCTTGATATGCTTAGAAATTGATGACAGATTTCTTTAAAGGAGTTTTGGGAAACATGCAGATATAACAATAGGTTCATATGCTCCAATGTCAAGTCTGATCTCTTCAAGTCTTTCAAAACTACAGCTCCTAGCATTTCATGTGCCTCAGTCGTAGGCCCAAAGTGGGTCACATGCCTGAACTGTCATAGTTAATTTGCCCTTCCTATTGAAATTCCGTGCTAGATGTCAAGAATCACACAATTGTGTCTTTTAAACTCTAATTGCTACTTAATTTTCATTTTTTACACTCATTTTGCAACCACTGAAGTGCAAATTAAATAGTAATTAGGGGGTAAAAACACACAACTGAAAGTCTTCAGTTTTCTGCACAATACTAGTTGCTACATTGACATCCTCAATAAAGTGACCAAATGAAGCATCACCTTTCTAAGGTGCTCTTTCTGTATGAAGAGAATTTGCTTAAAAATAACCTTTCTATTTAGGCCTTATAATTATCTGTAGCTACAATATACAACAACAAAGCATGAATGCAGGTAGTTATTTTAAAAAATAATTTATTTGTTGGTTTTATATTTTCTGCTTGTAAAGCAAAACATTCCTACAAATGAGCAAGAGCTTAATTTGTTTCCAAGCTGTATAATCTTCTTTGCCCTATTTCCTAAGGATTATAGTGTATTCATTTTTTCTGTTAGTAATGTTCATAATAATGAGTTGCAGTCAACTCTGCTAAGACTCAGTGAAACCCTTTGAACAACAGAACATGAACTCTGTCCTATCCTATGCCATCCTCTCTGATATACTTGACACCATTGTTACAGCCACTGTGTCAACGACTCTCATTGTGAGTCTTCCTCTTTTTTGCTGATCCTCCACTTTTTCTAACATGACATCTCTTTTCAGGGCTAAGCCCCTTCTACCAACATGCCCAAAATATGTTAGAGAAAGACGTGAAAGCCTCACCTCTAAGGAACACACTGGATGCACTTCTCTGAGATATATTTGTTTCTTCTTCTGGCAGGTCACAAAATATTCAGTACTCTTTTCCAATAGCACAACTCAAAATAATAAATTCTTCTGGCATCAATGTCCTTGTTTAGCTTTCAGATGTATAACAAGTAATTAAAAAGACTATCACTTGAATCTGATCCACCTTAGTCTTTAAACTTATATTATTGCTCCCTAACACCTTAGAAAGAGTTTTAAATGTATATTTACCCAATACAAGTTGTCTTTTGCTTCTTGACTGCTAGGACAAAGGGTGTTGACTGTGTATCTAAGCAAGACAAAATGGTTGACGACTTGAATTTTCTTGCTACTTCTCATGATGACGTTTATTGGTCTAGTGGTGAGACTTATTGTATTTTTTATGTTAAGGTGCAATCCATATTACAGACTGTATATAGTTTTTGCTTTTCTGTAGCAAGTGGTTTAAGTTCTTGACACTTTTGAAAAGCAAAGTTATATCAGGTGCAGCAACAATGCCAATTATTGATGCATTTTTCTCTGATTCTAATGTTACATTCTTCTTTATAAAGTCCAGTCTCCCAAATGATTTGCTCAACGTACAAACTAAATAGGTATGGACAAAGGATATAGCTCTGATACAGATCTTCCTTAAGATTAACCATACAGTATTCCCTTGCTATGTTCTAATGACAATTTCTTGTTCTACTTATAGTTTCACTAGCACAATTAAATTGTGTGTAAATTAAATTAAATTCTTGAATTCTCATTCTTCTAAGTATTAGTTATACTTTTTTGTAATCCATAAAATCAGGCCTTAGAGGGCAAGAAATATTTTGTCATATCATGCATGCTATACATTTTAGAAAGTCTTCAAGGTAGATAAGCCTTTATGACGGATCAAGATTTGTTAAAACTGAGCACAGTCCCTGGGGTTTGATAGGATGGAGCATAAAAGCTTCATTATTCCTCTTAATTTTGGCAGGATAGCAACTTGGCTTGGGGGATGATGAAGTGGTAATGTCTAGTAGAACAAGTTAAATTGTCTAGAATAATCTTGAACATTTCTTTTACTGGTATTATTTCTGTTTTATTTATTAAAAAAAAAGAGGGCTACTATTTTTGTCTGGTAATAGGCTAGGTACACTTGCAGGAATTATGTAATTGTCTAATTATCTCAATAGACATACATGTTGGAGAGTGTTGGAGAGGAAGGTAGAACCTCTGGTCAGGACAGATAGTTTAGCTCTGGATAAGTGCAAGCCTCCCAGTGGCCTTTAATACGGGGTAGAGAAAGCTCCCCTATGTTTGGCTGTACCGGCTTGAGAAAGCTCACCACCTGGAAAGACGGCTGCTGCATCTGTTGACCAGGGAGTGGTCTGTATGAGGCTGAGGTTCTCCTAACCAATCTGCATGTCCCACGTCCGCAAGCCCACCCTATCCTGTCTTTTTGTTTACTTTTTCATATAAAAATGTGCTGCAGCCCCCAATAAAGTTGAGCTGGATTGACGCTCTGAACGGCTCCCGGAGTGGTGTGTTGCTGTTCCTTGCCAGCGAACAGACACATACAGAGTATTTTTCACTCTTCTTTGAGGAGGCTGGTTTGTTCCTGTGGTTTAATGGTAAGGCATTATGCTGCTGATGCAGGAGTACATGGTTTCAATCCACCAGCTTCTCTGAGGGAGAAAGGTGGGGAAATCTCTTCCTTTCCAATTTCTTTGTCTCTGAAAACCCACTGGAATATGAGTTAAGGATCAGCTCTGACTTGATGGTACACAATAGCAAGTTGTATGTCTATTTTGTTACAAAAACCAAGCCCAATGCCACTGAATAGATTCTGACTCATGGTGAGCCTGCATTTACTGGAGTAGTAAATCTTTATGTGAGGGGACTTACCATTCATTCTATAGTGGAGCTACTGGTAGGTTTTGTGTTGTTTTTTTTTATTTTTAAATTTAGGTTGTTTATTTTTCATTTCAGTGAACATCTACAGAGATTTTGGGATTCCATTCATTCATTGTTGCACCCTTCTCCCCACACAAACCCCTCCCCCCCCCCCCCCCATTTGCTCCTCTCCTTGAAAAGCAAAAGAAAAACTCCCTCATTGGTACACAATCCCCCCCCCCGCACCTCCCCAAACCCCACCCCCTAGCCCCAAATATAATCCACTCTGCAACCCTCATTGCATACTCCTACGATAAAAATAATGCCCTAAAATATGCACAATGGAATACTATGCTGCATTGAAGAACAAGGAACTCATGTAATATTATTCAAAATGGGTGACCCTGGAGGACATCATGCTGAGTGAGGTATCTCAGTCACAAAGGGACAAATGCTATATGGTGCCACTGTTGTAGAATGAGGCTGGCATTGGGGTGGGGGTAAGACTGAGAAAAACTGGATGAAATATGTTTACGGCATTGAAGTCTATGGGAGAGAGAATAGTCTAAAAGTATTATATTTTAGGGCATTATTTTTATCATGTCTTTTTTAACTTAAGTTTTTATTGGCCTAGAAACACATTATCAGAATAACTTGGTTTCTGCTAAAATGCATAGCATCTAACAATAAAAATGCTGTCAAGCCTGAGCAAATGACATTTGCAAATCAAACAGTTGTTGTCTTTCACCTCGCAGCATAATTGTGCAGATTCCTTGGTTTACACAGACCAAAACATCTTTTCAGGTTTTCAAAAAGTTTTATTCAATTCTACCTTTGTCTGCAGCAAAAAGAAAAAAGCTTTGCAGTCTCTGTCATTTTCAGCTGATAGATGAAAGCCACAAGGATGTAGGAATAACAGCAACTTCTGCTCCTGAGACAAAGGTCTCATTTGGTGACACCTCAGGCTTTGGTTCAACTCAATCAAACCTCAGCTTTTGCTTCTCACACACATTAAAAAACTAACTTCCCCTGCACTGTCATTGCCTGACACTTCAGAAAATGGACAGTTATCAACAGAAAAGACAAGTCTTACAGAAAGCAGCAAGAAAGCTTATAAACAAACAAATTATTTCATACAAATTTGTAATCATATCTGGTTAATAATCACTCCTCTAGTCATGAAGACTGATGGTAGATTTGAATTGCTGATGCTGTTCCACAAAAGTGATATGATATCTCAAGTGATATTTTCTTATTCTACTTGCAGTATTTTCCTCAACTATATAGTAGCAGAAATACTAGAAAGCCACCAAATGGATATTGGAATGGTCCATTGGAATGGACATGGAGTTACTTTTTTATTTAAAATCTCTTCCTCCTATACTATCTTCCTTAAGCATAAGGTTTAACCAATTACTCTTTTTTAGTTCCTCAGCTTTGCCATGGATGCTTTCTCATTTCCTGAGGCTTGCCAAATTATTCTCAGAGATTATTATTTTATTTCTCCCTTCCTAACAAACTTGTCTCTGCTTGAGACCTTAGAAATGATTTTATCACCTTTATGGTCACTCACCACGAGTTGAAAAAGATTTGAAGGCTGTGGATTTTATTTTGGTTTCCTAATTGACATAGAGTTGCAACCAACTCATAGTTGATCCTCCAGCGAATTTTCTGAGGCTGTAAAAATCACATGAGAGAATTCCCTTCTTTCTCCCACAGAGGAGCTGGTGAATTCAAACAGCCTGCACAACTAGTTGATAGCACAACTCCTTCCAACTAGATCACCAGAGCTCTTATAACTTATCTGAGCATACTGCAGTCTTACAGTCATGACATTGTTGTTGTTACATGCCATCAGTTGCTTGCAATTCATAGAGACCCTATTTACAACAGCCCTTAACTTTGCTCTATCCTTTCCAATCTCACTGTCTCTGACATGCATATCCCCATTACCCCAGGGACACTGATTATCAGTGCTAATATCCTGTAACGAGCCTTGGTAGCACAATGGTTAACCATTGGGCTTCTAACAAAATTCAGTAGTTAGAAGTTACCACTAACTAACAGCTCAGAAAAGACAATCTGACTATTTACTCTTATAAAGATTATAATCTAGCAAACTCTATGGCTTTATTGTACATAGATTTTTCTAAAAATTATCCAAAAATTACTGGAACAGCACAGCAACAGAGAACTGTCAGAAGGGCAGGCTGGGTTTAGAAAAGGCTGTGGTACTACGGATATTATAGCTAATATTAGATAGAAATTGGCCAAAAGTAGGGAGTACCAGAAGAATGTCAGTGTTTCATTGACTAGGCAAAGACATTTGACTGTGTGGATCACACATACTGTGGCTAACTCCGAGAAGAATGGGAATTACAGAAAATTTGACTGTGCTTATGTGAAACCTATACTTGGACCAGGAGGTAGTTGTCAGAACAGAGCAGGGAAGCACTGCATGACTAAACATTTGGAAAAGTGTATGCCAGGGATGTGTCCTATCTTCATACCTTTTCAGTCTATATGCAGGACAGACCATCTGGGAGGCAGAGTTCTATGAGGAGGAGGAATGTGGCATCAGAATTGGAGGAAGACTCATTAACAAACTATGTTATGCAGATGACACAACCCTGTTTACTTAAACTGAAGAAGATGTGAAATGTTTGCTGCAGAAAGTCAAGTACTGCAGCCTTAAATATAGATTGAAGCTCAACATCAAGAAAACAAAGATTCTCACCACTGGGCAGATTGTCAGCATCATGATAGATAGTGAATAAATGGCTCCACAATCAACACTCTTGGTGGTGCCATCAGATAAGAAATCAAAAGATGAATTGCATTGAGAATGTCTGCTGTCAAGAGACTTCTCCAGAGTACTGATGAGCAGTGATGTCAGTCTGGAGACTAAGGTGCATCCAATTCATTCCATAGTCTGCAATTATTTGCTATGCGTCAGAAAGCTGAACAAGATTGAGAGTGCTAGCAAAGGAATTGATGCCTTTGAGCTGTGGTGCTAAAGCTGCTCCGACAGTTGCTGGACTGCTGCATCACTGAAGGCGGGGTTCTCGTTGCCATGCAGAAGAGCTCCTGAAGGCGAAATCACCCTTTGGTCACTCAGATGGTGGAGAAATGGCTAGACTGTTACCGACAGATCCGGCCTTGCACATCCCTGTCTGACGGTGAGGAAAACGAGGATGATGAAGATGAATGAAGGGGCCAGAGCGCAGAAGGCATAGACTCTGCCCCACCTAAGCTGGTGTGGTGCTGCACGCCTGTCGGGGGAACAGCATCACCCCAGCTGGCAGAATCAGCTCACAAGTGTTATCCCCCCACCTACAACGGGGACAGTGTCTGCGTGTGAGATGCAGAACTCTGTGGGACTGCAGTCTATAAAAAACTTAATTTTATTAAGAAAGAACCTTCCCCCCTTTCAAATTGTAAGTCTGTCTGTAAATGTAACGCATGTGGCTGTGTAAGAAGTTGAGTAATAGGAAATGTCATACCAGCATCTTCATATCATTGAGATTTCTTTCCAGCATGGGCACTTAAAAAAGCATATGGTGGAAACTCCTCCTTTGACCTGGTACTGTCTGTTACCGCCGAGGCCCCTTCACTTACGAAGTATCACTAGAGCTCATTAGCCATTTGATATTGTTTTTCTTTTGGTATAAATTATTCACAGTAAAACATAAAAATAAAATAAGTTTTTATTTGAAAAAAAGAGTATTGAATATAGAATGGACTGTCAAGAGAACAAACAGTTTTGTTCTGTTGTTGTTATGTGCTGTGGAGTCGCTTGTGATTCATAGAGACCCTATGTACAAAAGCCTTAAACCCTTCTTTACCTTGTGTCAACCTCACTGTCTCCGACACACCCACTCTCATTAACCCAATCACTGAATCAATCCAGCTCATCCAGAGTCTTCCTCTCTTGCACTGTCCCTCGACCCTCCCAAACATGATGTCCCTCTCCAAAGACTCCTTGAGCATGACCAAAATATGTCAGGTGAAGAGTATGAAACCAGGGAGCTCCTTGGAGGAAAGGATTCTGAGGCTTCATCTGACATATTTTGAGCATATTGCAAGGAAGGACTAGTCCTTGGAGAGGAACATCGTGCATGGGAGGGTGGAGCGACAGTGTAAAAGAGGAACAACTTGGATGAGATGGACTGATTCAGTGACTTGGGTAATGAGGATAGATGTGTCAGAAACAATTAGGTTAGCACAGGATAGCTCAGGGTTTATGGCTGTTGTACATAGTATCTCTATGAGTAGCAAGCAACTCCACTGCACGTAACAACAACAATAACAAACCGTAGTATTACTGGGAGTTCGAATTTACTTAGTGGCAACCAGCAAGACCAACAATGTTCTGTTTATTAAACTCTCTATACTCTATCAATTTTTGTAGGAGGGATGAATTCATAGAACCCAACACTACTTAAAACCAAAAGCTCATTGTTATTTGGTCAGTTCTGATTCAAAGTAACTCTAGAGAGTAAGGCTGTTTTTTTTTCTTTCCCCCTTTATTTTTTTTATTAATTTCAATGAACATTTACAGAGATTTTGGATTTCCATTCATTCATTGTTTCACTTTTCTCCCTGTCCACACCACCCCCATCCCCAGTTCACTCTTCTTGAAAAGCAAAACTCCTTCATTGGTATACAGTTCTCTGCCCTCTCCCACCCCCACCCCAAGTATACTCCACTCTGAAACCCTCATTCTGAACTCTTATGATAATCATAATGCCCCAAAATACATTACTTTTAAATTGTTTTCTCCCTCATAGGCTTCAATGCAGTATACATAATTTATCCAGTTTTTCTCAGTCTTACCCCCACCTTGATATCAGCCTCATTCTACAACAGTGGCACCATACAGTATTTGTCCTTTTGTGACTGAGATATTTCACTCAGCATAATGTCCTCTGGGGTCACCCATTTTGAATGATATTACATGAGTTCCTTGTTTTTCAGTGCAACGTAGTATTCCATTGTGTGGCTATACCAGAGCTTCTCTATCCATTCATTTGTTGGTGGGAACCAAGGCTGTTTTATAGAAATTGGCTACACTCTTCATGGGACGGGGCTCCATATCTACAGAATGGGTTTGCTGACCTTTCACTTAGAACTGCTGGTGGATTCAAACTGTCAGAGAGATGCTACTTTTGAGTTAACTGAGTTCTCTGCATAAAGCCTAAAAAGTGTCCAATACAGAATGGCTGACTGGTAACTGTTAATTCCAATTTTTATACTATTTCCTTTCTCATTAACATATTGGAAACTCAAATGTCTAGAAGCTACAGAAAACAGATAACAAAGATTGTTGCAGGAGTGTAGGATTGAGCGTGAAGTGGGAAAAGAAGTACACCTATCTTTGCCTACTTTTTAATTTGAATAATTTACGACATGAGGGCATTACCTTTTAAATAAAATAAAATGTATTGAAATGTTAAACAATAATTCTAAGTAATGTAATTTTGGAAGCTTGCATTTATTCCCACCCACCCCCTGTTTAGTCTTTCTCTCAACACTTTGCACTCTCCACAGAATAACCAAGGAAGGCTTGGAAAGTTTTTGTGACTTATCAGGTTCAGAAATTCTGCATGTTTGCTCCTTTAGTAACTCTGGGTTGAAATCACACCCTGCTGATCCTAAATATACCACAAATGAATACAAGAGAATAACAAAAATGCTACACACTAAATTAGACCTATTGCTTTTGAGTTGATTCCCACTAATTATGTTCCCATTGAACACAACAGAATTTCCCACAGGGCCTCTAAGGCTGCACATCTTTAAGGAGTTAGGCTTTCACATCTTTCTCCTGTGCAGTGACTTATGAATTTAACCAACCATTTTGTTGGCAGCTGAATTCTTTACCACTGTGTTTATGGAAAATAGTTATATCTGATATATTCAATATGTTAAAAAATACCCAAAAACCAAAACACAAATCAAAGAACTTTTATTTTCCCTAAATATAAAATCTACTTCATAAATCACTGGAAGTTTTAGCACAACAAAGATATTTTGGGTGAAAATGTAAAAGGATATTCTTTTTGATAAGAAAAGGATACAAATGTACTAGATATGAATCAGCCCTAATAAATAATCCAGGAGATTTTTAAGAAAGAAAAGAAAAAAAGGATATTTCAAGACTATAAATCTACAAAGAAATGAACTTCTAGAGAATATGTTGAACCAACTGAGAGGCAAACGCCATTAAGAGAAGATTAAATTAAAAGCTTGGAATGACATTGAATTGCCTTTGATTGTGGGAGAAATATCGAGAGTCCAGAGTGGAAATGGAATGTATAATAGTTGGTCATAAGTATAATGTGTATTAAAAAGCACAATTTAAATTTATTTTAATATCATAAGCTTTTATTAAATGCTCACATAAGGGGAGGAGTTCTGCAGGAAGGGTGATAATACAAAACTAAGTTCTACCATTAAAGAAATTTATCAAGTTCTCAAGCAATCACAGTACCCAAACTACTTAGAATTATCATAGTTATCATATAAAAGATGAACACAACATTATATAAGAGGATTGAGGAAGGAAACATTGTAGAGTTGAGGATCAAGGAGATATTCCATTCAAGGGAAATTTGGGATCAGCGTTAAGATCAGGGATCACTAAAGCTGAGAGGTGGTATGGTACTGAGATAGAAGAAAACGAGTATTTACTCTAGCTAAAGCCAGGGCTGTATGAAGAGAAGTGTGGCATCAGGATTGGAGGGAGACTAATGATGCAGATGACACAACCCTGCTTGCTGAAACTGAGGAGGACCTGAAGCACTCCCTGCAAACAGTCAAGGACTGCACCCTTCAGTATGGGTTGAAGCTCAACATCAAAAAAACAAAGGTTTTTCACCACTGGGCTGATTGACAGCACCATAATAGATGGTAAGGAGATTGAGATTGTTAACAGCCTTAGTTTTCTTGGCTGACACTTTGGTACCAGCAGCCAGGAAATTAAAAGATGAATTGCATTGTGAAAGTTTGCTGTCAGGGACTTCTCCAAACTACTGAAGAGCAACAATGTCAGTCTAGAGACTAAGGTGCATTTGATTCATGCTATAGTCTTTGCAATTACTTGCTATGAATCAGAAAGCTGGACAATGACTAGAGATGATAGAAGGAGATTTGATGCCTTTGAACTGTGGTGCTAAAGAAGAGTACTGAATATACCATGAACTGCTAGGAAAACAAACAAGTTTATCCTTGAGAGAGTGAGACCGGGCTGCTCCTTGGATACAAGGATTCTGAAGCTTCATCTGAAATACTTAGGGCATGTTGCAAGGAGCAACCAGTCTTTGGAGAGGGACGTCATGCTTGGAGGGGTGAAGGGATAGAGCAAGAGAGGAAGACCCTTGATGAGATGGATCGACTCAGTGGATGGAGTAATGAGGATAGGTGTGTCAGAGACAATTAGATTGGCACAGGATAGAGCAGGGTTTAGGGTTGTTGTATATAGGGTTGCTATGAGTCACAGATGACTCGACAGTGCATAACAACAACAACACACTCTAGCTCCGTAGAAGAATATTCTAATAATTTGTTTCCATGAAACTTATAGCCAGGAAAATCTTATGGGACTAATTTCTTCTCCTGTAACATGACATCATCAGTCAGAATTGAGTTGAGGGCCACACATTGTGTTGGCTTAGAAAACATTGCTTAAGATACATACAAAAAGGGGATCAGTGGGAAATGAAGTTTGGAAATCTAAACAGGAGACTTCTCTTGGGGAAATTCCCTTCTGAATAGTAGAAACAAAAGAATGAAGATATTGAAAAGAACACAATTCTGGTCTCAAGTTCTACTTCAGTACTTTGTCATGATATTCACCTCTTAGAGGTTTTGTATGGTTTAAGTATGTGCTCACCTATTAATGGGCTAGCTGGATGTTCAAAGTCACTGAGAGGTCCCTCTAAAAAAGACTTGAAGATGTCCTTCTAAATAAAATTACGTTAGGGACCTCTCCAAAGTACTGAAGAACAGTGGTGTCGCTTTGGAAACTAAGGTGCTTCTGATACAGGCTATGGTCTTTGCAATCACTTGTTATGCATCAGAGAGTTGGACAATGACTAGGGAGGATAGAAGGAGAATTGATG
>NW_006399953.1:3158445-3160004 GCF_000299155.1 Elephantulus edwardii
GTGACTGGGGTAATCGGGATGGGTGTGTCAGAGGCAGTGCAATTGGCACAGGATAGAGCAGGGTTTAGATCTGTTGTACATAGGGTCATTAAGAGTCACAAGCAACTCAATGGCACATAACAACAAGAAGTTCTTTTTTTTGATTTATTATTTTATTAGTTTTAATGAACATTTACAGAGATTTTGGGTTTTCATTTATTCATTGTTGCACTGTTTTCTCCACCCTCCTCCCCAGTTCATTCATCTCCCCCTCCCATGTCTGTTTTAATTGTCCAATTGCCACAGTGCTTGTCAAAGCCAGTTCTGGTTAATCTCCTTACAACAAGAAGTTCTATTTTGACATTCATGGGTTTTCCATAAGTTAGAATCTCCTAGATAGCAACTGCGGGAAACATTGATTCTCAGCATCCTGTAGATAGTAATATTGTCCTTTTTGTAGTAAATACTTGATATCAGGAGCAAATGATATAGGATGTTGTAAAACATGTAGACTAATAAGTGGATCATTTTTTAATCATAGAGTCATACAATTTGATGGATAGAGGGAGGGGTGGGTAAAGGAAATGAGAAAGATTCAGTATTGGAAAAACAATGTATACAAACTTTGGAACTGAATCAGTATAAAAAAATTTATTTTTTAAAAAAGAAAAGCATTATTTCTGATGCAGTGAGAACCTCAGTTTCAGAAACTCAGATACACTGCTCCCCCAGAATTTTATCATGCCCCTTTTGACATATCTTGATTTGCTGTTATTGTCATGCACCATCAAGGCAGAACTGGGCAATAGCTGACCCTCCAGCTGGTTTTCAGAGGCAGCTAATCATACGGGAGGAGATTGATTATCTGTCTCTGTAGAGCATCTTGTGGAATCGAACCACGTGCCTTCCAGATTGCAGTGTAGCTTCTTACCATTAGGCCAGAGGAGGTATTGTTAGGTCTAACTTAGTTGACCTCGAATAGTATCAATTCCTATGTACAGTAGACTAAAACCTTGTCCAAATCAGCACCATCCTCACAATCTCCAAGGTCCTTAATTTAAATGTTGCAGTCACTATGTCAATCCATCTCATAGATAATCTCTTTGCTGAACTCAACCTTACCAAGTGTGATGTCATTTTCCAAGAATTGGTCACTCTTGACAACATGCCCAAAGTGTGTGAGACATGAAAGCTGAGGAAAATTAAATCAAATCAAATCCAAGGCAACCAAAATATGACTTTGAGTCTATCCCACCTGAATTTCAGAACCATCCTAGGAACAGGTTTGAGGCTTTGAGTACTAATGAGCGAAGGCCACATGAGTTGTGGGAGGATATCAAGGGTATCATCCAGGAAGAGTGCAAAAGGTCATTGCAAAGACAGAAGAGAAAGAAAAGACCAAAATGGATGTCAGAAGATACTCTGAAAATTGCACTGGAGTGCAGAGAAGCCAAAGCTTAGACACTAAAGAATTGAATAGAAGATTTCAAAAGACAGCACGGGATGACAAAGCAAAATATTACAATGAAATGTGCAAGGAGTTGGAGTCAGAAAATCAAAAGGGCCGAACTCGCTCAGCA
>NW_006399953.1:3162129-3172496 GCF_000299155.1 Elephantulus edwardii
TTGAAGCAGTCATCTTGTCAGTCCACCTGGTTGAGGGTCTTCTCCTTCTCTGATTCCACTCTTCCAACCCTCAAGCCCTTCTCCAAGGAACGGTGCCTCCTAGAAGCATGCCTGAAGTATGTAAGACCAAACCTCATCATCCTTGCATCCAAAGAGCACTCCAGCTGCACCATTTCCAAGAAATGGAAATGTTCTTTTGGCAGTCCATGAGATGTTCAGTTATCTTCTCTAATACCACAATTCAAAGATATCAATTCTTCTTCTCTCATTCCTATTCATTGTCCAGCTCTCACATGCATAGCAAATGATCAGAAATGATCAGAAAAATACATAAAAAGCACCTTAGTCCTCAAACTATCATTATTAGATATCATTATTTCTCAATAATTTGGAGAGTTCCCTAACTGCAGACTTTCCCAGTGCAATCCATCTCCTGATTTCCTGACTGACTGCTAGTACCATGGGTGTTAATTGTGGATCCAAGCAAGATGAAGTTGTTGACAGTTTCAATCTCTTCTCCATCCATCATTCTGTTGCCTATCAGCCCAGTAGTAAGAGTCTTTGTTTTCTTGACATTGAGCTGCAATCTGTATTAAAGACTACATTCTTTGATCTTCTGTAATAAGTGTTTCAAATCTCCCTCATTTTTAGCAAGCAAGGTTGTGCCATCTGCATAAAGAAGATTATTGATGAGTCTCCCTCCAATCCCAATGGCACATTCCTCTTAATAGAGTCCAGCATCTCGAATAATTTGCTTAGCATACAGACTTAATAGGTTTGGAGAGAAAATACAGTCCTGGCGTACTCCCTTCTTCATTTTAAACCATGCAGTATTTCCCTGCTCTGTTGGCACAACAGTCTCCTGGTCCAGGTCCAGGTTTTGTGTTAGCATGATTTTGCACATACACATGGATGTGAGGTGTGAGGGTCCATAAAGAGGACACGTTCTAGTGGAAGAAAGTGATGACAAATCAAAGGCACTATGTGTAGTAAAGAATGTAGTCATTAAAAACAGACCTGGAATTGGATTTTAAAATTTCCCTTAGAAACTGCATAACTCTGTAAGTGGTTGGGATAATAGTGGAAAGTACTTAATAGACTGCCTAGTAAAGTTAAAAATTCAGTAAATTAAGACTCTTATTATTACTTTTATCATTGCAATTATTTTTATGCTTGGTTTAAGAACAATGGGCTAGGGTCAATGTTTATAATATTGATCAGTCACACTTTGCCCATATAATGAGCCAGAGGAGAAGAAGGAATTTGTGACGTGTGGCAGCACAGAGGAGCCTAGAATTTCAGGTTACAGAGTCAACGAATGAGGGTATGGAGTGAAGGTTACTGGCATTTGAGCACAATATCTTCTGGGTTATGTAAAGGCAACTCTTTAGAGATCCAAAAGAAAAGGAGAAGAATGTAGTTATGTCAGCAGGTCGTTGAGATCACAGTTTAGCTCTGATAACCTTGGGGAACTTGAGGGATAAATCTGGTGAAACAACTTCATACTTGAGCCCCTGAGTGGTGCTAACAGTTAAAATACTCCTAGACTGATAACCGAAAGATGCTCAAGTTCCCCCAGTGGTTGGAAAATGACTTGATAACCTACTTCCAAAATATCAGCCTTTAAAGACCACGTGGAAGACAAATCTCTTCTATCATACATGCCACCATGAATCAGCTCAGGTCCCAGGAAGTGCCTTTGTTGTATTTTGTTTCTTTTGAGTTTTCACAGTACAGCTGGAGGTAGGAGGCAGTAAACTCCTATTTATCAAAAAAACCCTCCAACTAATTACCAGTAATTCAGAACAGACTCACAGACTTCAGCAGGTTTTCAGGAGGCTTTACATTGCACAGGAGAGATTGACCATCTTTCTTCTAAGAAGCCAATAGTAAATTAGAATCTCCAAAAAGGTATGACATTTGGGTTAGCGAAGTTTTCGGTTATGTCATCAGATTGCCTTGAAAATATTATTTAGTCATTCCCTTTTCTTACTTCTCCCATAAATGATATTCAATAACACTTATTATAATGAGGTGCTGATGGTCTGTGTCAGGGATCAGGTAAGGGAGAACCTTGAGGCTATTCTTGTCTATTCTTGAGAATAGACAAGATATTTCATTAACATGAGAAAAGATAATGTTAGGATTGCTCCATTTCTTACAAAAACAAGGGGAATGAAAGTATTTTAGGTTATTTTAAGGTTTTATATGGCTTTGGTTCTTTCACCTTGATTTTGTTTCTGAGGTCAAAGGGCAAGAATTCTAACTAAGGCTGAATTATGAATCACTTTTAATTGGGCTTGGTGAGTGCTATCTTGAAGAGTAATGGCTTGGCCTTTGGTTTGTTATGGTTTATGGCAATTACAAGTTTCAGAAAAGTTAAGATTTTGATGTCTTAATAACTTTTTGTAATTGCATGTTTGTTTTATTATTTATCAGTTACACACACACACACACACACACACACACACACAAAATACATACAGTGTTAGTCCAATTCACTTCTTGGTTCCCCTCTTCCTATTTTCTTGAGGTGGTTATAAAGTGGGTTTTCATTTCAACCTGCAGGTGACTTTGAAGACATATGGCCATATGGTTCTGAAAACATTATAATACATCACCGCTTGTTTGCCAGATGTTGTTCTACTCTGCTAGGCAGTAATTCAGATGCTTTGTGATGATATTGCAAAATGAATCTTGCTAAATTGGAGAGTTTTAGTTGTCACATCCCATCTCATTATTACTGACTGGGTGTTTCAAACATACCAAAAAAATCCCTAACAGTTTGAAATGAATCCATTAATTATGCAAATAGCAGTGCTCCCTGTCTCCATGGTGCCTGTCAGAGCTGGAGTGGCAGCATTCCCACTTTGCAGAATGAGAAATGGAGGCACAGAACACTGCCTCCAGAGTCTGGTGTGTGTGTGTGTGTGTGTGTGTGTGTGTGTGTGTGTACCCTCAGGTGTATATTCGAAACATTGACATTAAAATGTTGCCACATTGTGCAAGATACAGTCTTTCCAGGCTGAGGAGCTAACTGATAGTGTAGCCTGGTTAGATAGAAGCCAGAATGGTGCCCTTACTTGTCTCTATGCAACCACTTCAAAACGTCTACCATTGTTGATTTAGTATTTGAAGAAAGGAGTTTTCTCACCAGAATTCCTCTTAAAGTACTTAGATAGCACAGGAATAAAGTATAGTTAGTTCCTAAAACCAAACCACATACTTGTGATCTCTTATTCTATATCTAACTTCATTCTTGTAAGCACAGTACCTAGCACATACTCAATAATTACTAGTGAATGAATAAATGCATGAACAAAAAATTATTGTTCTTCACAGAAAGGAAATGTACACATTAACACGTACTTGTATTGGATTCACTACCCAATTTTACCTAATGTATAGTGGAGTATAAGACATGTTTTGTGTCTTTATTTGGCAGAAAGTCTGATTTCCAGAGAGTTACCAAGTATCATGCGTTTGGATGGTGAGTGTACTCTAACGCTTTCCCTAGAATAACTGCTCATCTCTTGGGATGGATGAAAAGAATCTTGTGTCATCGATTAATCATAGCATCATATTATTATCTATTATTGCATCCATTCTAATTGGGGGCTGAGGTGGACTCAACCAAACACAATTATGAAAAATAGCCTATTCATCAATAGCTCACACAGAGTTAATATATGCTATCAGCATTTATAATCCAACTGTGATGCTATGTAACCCCATGATTTATGTTATCCTTACCCTCACTTTATTTCTCCTTTTACTATGCAACTCCTCAACCACTTTCCTCTCCTAGCTACAAACTGAAACAAAACCCCACTCATAGTTCTTTTGATCTTCTTGTTCTTTTTGTTGTTGATTGCCGTCGAGTCAAGCGTGACACATAGTAACTCTATGAAAAAATGACCTAATGCCTTTCCATAACTATCATCAAGTCTAAGTTCATAGAGTTTCCAGAGGCATGTGGTTTAGGAAGTGGATGCCCCTCCTGCTTCCAAACCTGTTTTACAACTGGGAGCTCCACCAAACACTGTCCGCACTGAAAAACAATTCGTATATGATACCCCAATGGTACAATATTCAGCATCACAGCAATCCAGGTTACTTCATACTGCACATTGACAAAGACTGATTTACAAAGTCAAAGAGTGTTCATCCGGATGTAAACAGCACTGGCTTTATTTAGCAGTGGTTAAGTGTCATCAAGTCAAATACGACTGAGAGTAAGTTTTGCACAAGACTTGAACTCTGTTCTGCAACTGACATAATTTCTGTACATTTATATAATTTAGAAAGTTTGTAGAGTTTAGAGAGTTTGTGGAGTTTCCAGAGACATCTAGTTTTGGAAATGAATGCCACTTCTGCTTCCCAGCATAAATTGATCTGGAAGCTCATCCAAACACTGTATGTAATGGGTAACCATTATGGTATTTGACAAGACTATAGAAGAGTGTGTAACATCACAGCAACCCCAAGTTGTTCAGTTCAGCAAATAGACAAAAGATTGCTGTTTCATTTAAGGAATATTCATTTGAAAATTAATAAATTTGCCATGAGGGCCACAGACCCAAGAGCCCTGCAGGGTTTTAAATTCAACACCTTTGAACAAACTTCTATTATTGGTAAAGGTACCTTAATATACACAGGATGTCTCCCCTCCACTTTCATAATTCACCCCAAAATGATTAATCATTTAAGAGATAGCAAAAAATGAAAACCTACTACTTCCTCAAACAATAGCTATCTTAGCACTACTGAACTTGCACCTTTATATACATCTAGCTTACTCAACAGCACTAACCATATTTCCAACAACCAATAACACTAAACTAACATGACTTTTTAACAAAACACTCTGCTGATGCTAATGATCCTATACACTCTCCTCCTACCCTAACCACTGTATTCCTTTTCCTAGAATAGAGATTTAGGTCACATGTAGACCAAGAGCCTTCAAACTCTAAGCAAGTAAAAATTATTTAATCTCTAATATTGTTGTTGTTATTGATTGCTGTCAAGTCAAGCATGACTCATAGCGACTCTATGAACAAAAGACCTAATGCCTTTCCATAACTGTTGTTATTTCACCAAATTCATAGAGTTCCCAGAGGCATGTGGTTTAGGAAGTCGATGTCATGCCTGCTTCCAAACCTGTTTTATGTCTGGGAGCTTCACCAAACACTGTCCGCATTGGGAAGCCATTCTGGTATTTGATACCCCAAAAAAGGCATAGAGTTCGGCATCACAGTGATTCAGGTTACTTTATACTGCACATTGACAAACAATGATGTACAAAGTGGCAGAGTGTTCCTCCAGATATAACAGCACTAGTTTCACTTAGCAGTGGTTAAGTGTCATCAAGTCGAATACCACTGAGAGTAAGATTTGCACAAAAGATCTATATTTTTTTCTATGACTAACATCACTGTATTCTATAACTAATCACCATTTTTGTACATTGTAGAGTTTAGAGAGTTTGTAGAGTTTCCAGAGGCATTTAGTTTTAGGAAGTGGATGCCACTCCTGCTTGCCACCATAAATCAATCAAGAAGCTCATCCAAACACTACATAATGGGTAAATATTTTGGTATTTGGCAAGACTGTTGAACAGTTTGCAGCATCACAGCAACATAAAGTTGTTCAGTTCAGCAAATAGACAAAAGATTGCTGTGTCATTCAAGGAATAGCCATTTGAAAATTAATAAATTTAGCACAAGGGCCACAGGCCTGAGGGCCCTGTGGAGTTTTAAGCCAAGGCCTTTGAGCAGACTTAAACCCTAGGCAAGGCTCAGGGATGCCCACTCTTGAGGGGGGTAAAGAGCAATAGTACACATCAAACAGGACTCCAAAGAAGCACGGCCCCAAAACTGCCCCTTCCCTCCCTTCCCTTGCCCATCTGGACCAGCATCGGCAAGCAGCAAAAAGCCACATTCCCAGAGTGGAGTGTTGCAGGCCTACCTCTGCTGGCAGGCCTCTCCCCACTCCTGCAGGATTTTAAGCCAAGGCTTTTGAGTGGACAAGGCTCAGGGATGCCTGCTCTGATATTAAGGACTGCAAAACCCAAGCCTACATCTCCTGCATGCAGAGCAACCATCAGACAGCTCCTATCTATTCACATTCACAGTGGAACAACACTCTGCTTGATCACGTACCATCCAATGAGTGGTTGGAGAGTTTCATTAGCTGATCATCAGAAGGAGATCACTGGTCTTCTCAGTTGTCATCAGCTCTACTAAAGCCTGTGCAGCATCATGATAGCATGTAAACCTCCACCAACAGCTGAAGGGTAGCTACACAAGAGGTGCCTGAGTAAGCTATAAAACCCAGTTCTCTCTTAGGTTGCTATGTCATTGTGTCATTTCTGAACCATAATGACCACATAGGGCATAGGAGAACTAATAGATAGGGTTTCTCCAAGGTTTTAATCTCTACAGAAGGAAACTAGTAGATCATTCTTCTGTGCATCTATTGCTTGATATGAGCAATTTTTGTTTTGTAGCCAGTCACTTCAACAACTGGGTTCTTTGATCTTGCCCTGTCCCCAGAAAAGACAAGTATACAATTTCTGAACTATTGCTGCCTTCACATTTTTTATTTGCACCAACATTTTTCCTAGAATAGATATCAGGTGAGAGACTTAATGTACTTGCCTGACTCAGGGCTTTGTATTTTTAACTGCTGTTTATGCATGAGATAAATTGGACAATAGATAAAGAAGACCAAAGGAGTCTTTGAATTGAAGTGTTGGCTAAGAGAATGAATTATACCAAGAACTTCCAAAAGAACAAAAAGTCTGCTTTGGAGGAGGTGCAACCAGAATCCTCCTTAAAGGCAAAGATGATGAAACCTAATCCCAGAAACTTTGACAATGTTGTCAGGAGGGATCCTGGGGGTGGGGGTGGGGAATCATTCTTGGAAAAGCAGAGGAGCAGTAAAAAAAAAGAAAGACCTTCAAAGGATTGGCACAATGACTTAACAAAGGGTTTGAACATGACAGAGATTGTGAGGATAATGCAACAGAAGGAAAAAATTAGATCTGTTTTTGTTAGGGTCTCTATGACTCAGAGTTGAATCAATAGCATTTACAACAATAGCATGGATCAAGCTCTACTCTGCCAAGCTCCAGTATTACTGACAATCTGGCTGCTGAAAGGTCCATCACTGGATTTCTGTCAGGTGTTTGCTAGCATGTGTTTTGGCAGCTGGACCTCGGGGCTTTCCCTGGTGAAATATCAGATTATTTATTTTATAAATACCTTTAAAAGAGATAAATGCAAATACTGAAACTCAAAGTACATTTGAAATCATTAGCACATAGCATAGATTTATTGTCTGACTTTGGTGTTCACTATCACAAGAAAAACCAAAAAAACTCAGAGACCAATGAATTTATAAATGATAACTTAAATGGGGCAAAGAAAGGCAGAAATTAAAGAAAGAAGACTACAGCAAAAATCAAATGCTCACTTTATAAGTTTAAACTGTGGCGAGAAAAATACTAAGATATTTATATTATAGGGACTGCAAGCATATGTGGGAAACCATAAGCTTCGAATAAATAGTGCTTAACAATTCATTCTGGTGGCTTAGTGGTAAAAAGTTGTGCTGACAACTTAAAAATGTGCAGTTTGAATTTACCAGTTGCTTGAAAGGAGAATGGTAGGCAGTCACCTCTTATAATTTATTGTTATGTGCAAATGAGTTGATTGTGACCCACAGTCAGCCTATGCATAGTATCTTGGAAGGCTGCCCTACCTTGAGCCAGCCTCACTGTCTCTGACACTATTATCCCCATTTCCCCAGTTACTGTATCAATCTATCTTATCCTAGTTCTTCTTCTCTTGAACTATGCTTCCACACAAACATATTACAAAATATAGCCTCTGAAAACCCAACGGAGGATCAGCTATCAATCAGTTCTCACATGGTGGTATACAAGAAATCATAAAGTTAAGTCAACTTCTTATACTTTGTTTTGAAAATTAATGGGCAGAATTTCATATTCACAAGTATTTAAAATAGATAATTACTATCACAGTAATTGTTAATATTAAGTAGTAAATTCAGCTGTATGTCTTTGAGTTACCAGCACAGCTCCTTATGACTAAGCCACGAGAATGAATTGTTATCACCAATTCAAAGCTTATGATTTTTTATATATATTGCCAGTCTAATATAAATATCAGCATGCGTTGGTGGCCTAGGGTAAGAAACTGTGCTGTAATCCCCAAAGGCAAATAGTTCAGTTTCACCAGACGCTTCATGAGAAAAAGATGGACAGTCTCCTCCTGTGTGATTTACTGTCTCTGAAAACTGCTGGAAGCTTAGTCATGGGTCAGTTACAACTTGACTGTACACAACAACATAGCTGCTGCCTATTGAACATTTATTGTGTGTCTGGTAGTGATAAGAGGTTGAGTCATGTGGTTCAAATCCACCAGCTGATCCGCAAGAGAAAGGCAGGTAAGCTGTTTCACGCAAGTCATTGCCTCTGACAACCAGCTGGAGAGTCAGCTATAAGTCAGTTATGACTCAACAGTACATAACAAGACATATTGCTAAACACATTTTGTGTGTCATTTCTCTTGACTTTTACTGTACTCCTTTGGGAATGATAGTATTACTTTCATTATACAGAAAAAGTGAATAACAGACATACAGATTATTAATTACTCAACTTAAACCATATAGATAGTGCAAGATAAATAAACCTGTTACCAATGAGTCAGTCCAACCATTGGCTAGCCAGCAGGCATCAGAGAAAAACTGCTCCATAGATCTTAATATGGTTGAGTAATTTGGAAAAAAAATATCCGACTTGTACTATGATTGGATTAGAACCTCCAGTTCTTTGACAGAGTACTTTAATCATTTGCAGTCCTCACACAGAAAATAGTTTTTATACACAATAAAATTTTTAAACTGACTCTACATTGCACTATCCAATCTCTGTGTGAACAATTACTATGCATTTACAGATGTGTAAGAAATACTATAATGTACACTCAGATCCTGTTTACCAAGCTAGACATCATACTCCTTGATGCTCCGGCTGGTAGCTTATGTTAGCTTATTATTTCTCTAAATCCTTTATCCTTGTTGCCTAGTCTAGGAAAGTACAATTGACTCCTGATCCTCATGGCTCACAGCACAATAATATTCCAAGGTAAGCAACTATAGTTAGGTTTTACTCTATAGATTTTTTTTTACCCCTGTAGATAGAATAAATATTGAATTTGACTTATATAATTTCTTTACATGAATCTTTGCACATTCTTAACCCGTTTACCTCTCTCTTTCGTAAGTGGGTATAAATTCCTTCTTGAATCTTCCTGGTAAGATGATAGACTAGACAGATGACAGTCCAGACCTTCATCACCAAACACACCAGAAAACAAAGATACCAGATAAAATGATAATTCTGACACACTGAGCTTAAAAGAAATGACAAAGAAGTGCTTAAAATACTGACTGAAGAGACAGAATGAAAACATCAAATAAAGAAATAAAATATAAATTATTTCTTAAGAGAACTGTGTCATCCTGGCTTTGGAAGATTAGGATCACAGTCCCTGTGGACAACTCAACCAATTAGCATAACATGGTTTTATAAAAATAATTATTTTCATTATATTGAGGTGAGTACCATTTGGGGGTCTTAAAACATTCAAGTGGATAACTATAATTCAACTAGTGGTTTTTACTTACCATGAGAGCAAAAGTAATAAGGTTAGCCAAAAGTTAAGAGAGAAAATAAGTCTAAACCAGCAGAGGCTTCTTCTACCCTGAGGCTAGGTGAACTAAGTGGTGCTCAGCGACATTACTGAACATTCTGATTGGACCAGAGTAAATATTCATAGACAGAACATGAGAAAAAATGTGAAGCACAACTTAGATTCTTAAAAAAACAAAAAGAAAAAGGCCCACCGAACAAACCAAACACCAGACAGACTTAATTAATATAGTCCTCTTGAGACTAGCTCCTAATGTAATTTTGAAAGTATTACTGAGCTCATCCCTTTGAGGAGAAACAACAGAATTACATTACCCATATAATCAATGCATTACTTTAAAACCATCTGAATGAAAGTGTAAGCAAATTCTCAAAAACAAAGATGATAAAAGAAGGATGGGGCACTAAAATACTGGAAATGAAATAAGGCATAGGTCAGTGGAGCTCATGGAACAGGAAAGACTGACAAACATTCTTGCTATGGAATTCAAAAGAACAGTATAGGCAAGTATTTTAATTAGATGAAGTAAAAAAAAATGGAAGATACATACCAAACCATAGAGGAACTTAAAAACAATACAAGACAAGACAGATAAACCAAATGAAGCTGTGGGGGGGGGGG
>NW_006399953.1:3172596-3177623 GCF_000299155.1 Elephantulus edwardii
AAGAAGAGAAAAACAAAAAACAACAATCTAAATTAATAAGAACAATTTTTCAGAAGCTTGAAAGAACATATGAACAAAACTGGAGAGATGAAACACAAAATCAGTGACTGAGAAGTTAGAGAGTTTAGCACTCATCTGCTAGAGCAGAAAGTCTGGATGAAAGATCTGTATCCTAAATTATTTCCAATATTAAATTCTAACCTAATACTTCTCTAATCAGCACCACAATTCCGAAAAAAAGAAAAAGAAAAGCAGAACCAAAAAGGAAGGAAAATTAAGAACGATTAAGGTAATGTGACACAACATCAAGAAGAAAAAAAATGCATTCCTGGAACTACACTACAGGAAGAGGGTGATAAAGACAGTAAAATATCATAAAAGATTCACTGAAAGAAATTTTCATATATCGTAAAAATGAGATCATATACATCCAAAATGCTAAGCCAACTCTAAATCGAATAGCCTGCAAAAGAAAAACATCAAGACATTTTATAGAATCAAAGACAAGGAGAGAATTCTGAAAGCTGCTATAGAAAAAACAACAGGGCGAAAAGAAAATCTAGAAGCAAACATTTGGTAATACCATCTCAGACAAAAGTCTCAAAATGAAAATTTACAGAATACTCCAGGGCCTCCACAAGAGAAAGACTCATGACCCAATTACAAAACGGCAAAAAACATGAAAAGAATTTTCACAGAAGATATTTGAATGGCCAAAAGACATATGAAGAATTGCTCAAAATCACTTGCAATTAGAGAGATGCAAATCAAAACCACAGGAGGTACTATATCACCCCAGTAGCAGTGGCAAAGTTTAAGAGAACAGCAAATAATAAATGTTGGAGAGGATAAAGAGACATAGGAACTCTCATGGGATTGTGGGATTTTAAAATTGTACAACCACTCCAGAAGGCACTTTGGCGTTTCAAAAAGCTGAACATAAAAATTTCATATGACCCAGCTATTTCAGTACTTGGAATATACCCATTACAATACATCCCCTGATTTTCTGACTGCTGATACCAAGGTGTTGATTGTGGGTGCAAGTAAGGTGAAATTGTTGACCATTTCAACCTTTTCTCCATCCTTCATGATGTTTTTCATCAGTTCAGTGTGGAGAATTTTTATTTTTTTGATGTTGATATGCAATCAATATTGAAAGCTGAAGTATTTAACCTGCAGAAAGTGCTTCAAGTCCTCCTTTAGCAAACAAGGTAATTTCGTCTGCATAATGCAGATTATTGATGAATCTTTCTCTGATCCTGATGCCACATTCTTCTTTATATATTCCATATTCTTTAATAACTTCCTCTGCTTTTAATACATATGGAGATAGAATATAACCTTGATACACATTTTTCCCTGTTTTGAACCATTTGGTGTTCTCTTGTTCTTTTCACACTACAGTCTCATGGTCTAAGTTTGGGCTAGTGTGAGGACAATTAACTGTTCTGTGATTCCCATTCTTTTCAATGCTAGCCATACTTTATTATGATGCACAAATTTGCAAGTCTTTGAATATCTGATAATAGAAAGTCTCTGGTGTCCTCTCATTTCAACGAGAGTCCATGTGACATAAGCAATGATATCACTGGTGCCATGAAATCTTCTAAATCCAGCTTGAACTATAGAAAGTTCTCTATGTAATGTTTTAGCCATTGGTGAATGCTTTTTCAGCATTACTTGGCTTGCATGTGATATTAATGATATTGTTTAATAATTTCCACCTTATGTTGGATCACCTTTCTTGGGAATGGAAACAATTATGAAACTCTTCTGATTAGTTGGCCAAGCAGATGTCCTCCAAATTTCCTAGCATAAACTGGTGACCATTTCAGTGGCTGAATCTATTAGTTGAAACATGTTAATTGATATCCCATCAATTCCTAGGACCTTATTTTTTGCCAGTGCCTTCAGTGAAGCTTGAGTTTCTTCCTTTATTACTACCAGCTATCAATCATATCAGGATTCCTGAAGTTTTCCAATGTCAATCAATTCTTTTTGATTAAGTGACTCCGTGTATTCTCTCCATATTCTTTTGATACTTCCTGGATCATTCAAAATTTTTCCCATTGCATCTTCAATGCTGAAACTCAAGGCTTGAATTTGTATTTCAGTTCCTTTAGTTTAAGAAATGTCGAACGAGTTTTTCCCTTTTTATTCTCCTATTTCAGCTTTTCGCACATTATGTTATAAATCTTCTATTCAGCTCTACAGCATCTTTTCCCTTTGTGTTGGCTTCTCCACACAATTTTCAGAGTTTAGTACAATTTTCAGAGTCTCTACTGACATCAATTTTGGGTTTTCTTTTCCCTCTGTATTTGTGATGACCTTTTCCTTGCTTTATGAATGATATCATCTGGCGTTCAGTGGTATCATTGGTGTTAAATGCTTCAAATCTATTCTTAAGAAGATTTTTGAATTTAGGTTTGACAGGTTCAAAATCATATTTTGGGTCTTATGGACTTATTTTGACTTTCTTCAGCATCAATTTGAAGTTGCACTGGAGTAATTAATTGATAGTCTGTTCCACAGTTTTCACTTACTCTGATTTTGACCACTAATACTGAACTTCTCTAATGATTCCTTCTACAGATATAGTCAATCTAATTCCTATGCAGTCCATCAGGTGAGGGCTATGTGTAAAGTCTCCATTTGTGTTTTTAAAAAAGTATTTGTGATGAATAAATCATTGAATACATAAAATTTGATCATTCTATTTTCACCCTTATTTCTGTCACCAGGTCTCCATAACTTTCCAACTACCAGTCTTTTTTCATTGATTCCAACTTTTGCATCTAAGTCACCAATTATCATTATCACATCTTGACTTGAATAATAGGCATATTACCTGGTCTTCCTTATATGTGTGTGGATATTTTCCTATCACTCACAACATTGTACTTTAGGATAGAACCTGAAATATCCTTTTTAACTACAAATACAACACCATCATTCTTCTGTTTTCATTCCCACCATGTGTTTGTCTGATTCAAAGTGCCATAACTAATTCATCTCATTTCACTTGTGTGCCATTTCCAGTTTCACAACTTCTAGTTTTCCAACATTCATACTTTCTACATTGTAAGTTCTTACTGTTAAAGAATGTTTGCAGCTGTTTCTCCTCAATTTGATTGACTTCCAATCTGAGCTCTAATAGAAATATTTGTCTTCCTCTACCATTCATGGCATCTTCAGAGATCTGCTATTTAAGAAGTGGATAACCAATCTTGCTTTCTAGTCTATCTTACTCTAGGAGCTCTACTAAAACCTGTCCTTTTTTGGGTGACCCTTGTGGCATTTGACATACACAGCATCACAGCAACCTATAAATTTCCTCAGTACAGTAAGCTGCCAGATAAGTGCTATGCTAATTAGACCAAAGAATTCCCCCAACACAACAAACTGACATATATTAGTGTTGTATCTCTAATAGTAAATGAGGCATACAAATACCATGTTATTATATCCTGTTGAAGCCTGAATAGATGTGGCAGAATGCACTCCTGGAAAGGCTTTCAAGTGCTCCAACTAAGACTTATGGTTCACAAAAGGATCAAATGCTACAACCATCAAGGGGCTGTGTGATTAAAAAAGGCCCAACTTTCAAATGGAAGCTACTTTAAGAGTCCCCAAACACCAATGGGGCTGTGTGATCAAAAAACAGTACTGCACAGTAAAACGTTTAATACACATTCTTATCCAGAACACACAGAACATTCTCCAGTATAGATGATATTTTGAGTGCAAAAGCCAAACTCAATAAATTTTAAAACGTAACCCTAGATTACTACAAAAGCATTTTTGCATACCACAGTGACATACAATTAGAAATCAACAAGAGAATAAGGAAAGAAAAACTCTATTAATCTGGAAGCTAGAAAACATGAATGGGTAATAGAGAAAATAAAAATATAAATAAAAAATTTTTGAAATAATTGAGAGTGAACATCTAGGATATAGCAAAAGCAGATTTTAGAGGGCAAATCATAGCAATAAGGGACTGTTTAACTCAACCCTTTCCTCCTTTTATTTTATTTTTGTTAATTTCTAGCTTTATGACATTGTGATTTAAGAAGATACTCTCTATTATTACAATATGTTTAAATTGCTAAGGCTTAATTTGTGTCCTAATATATGTTGATTTCTGGAGAGAATACCACATACATTTGAGAAGAAATTATTTTTTAGTTTTTGGTGGGTGGAAGGCAATAAATATGCCTATGGGGTCAGTTCACTGATTATATAGTTTAGGTCTTCTGCATTTTGTTGAGTTTCTTTTGATTTGACTTATCCTATAGTGAGATTGATGTTTTGAAATATCCTACTACTATTGCGTTGTTATCTATTTCTTTACTCAAATAAATTAGCCATTTTTTAATATTCTTTGCAGGTCTATTATGAACCACCAAGAAAATAAATAGGTCTGTTTTGGAGAGGGTGCAACTAAGTTCTCCTTGGAGGCTAGGATTTTGAAACCCATATTCTTTAGGCACATGGCCAGAAGAGACCGTTCCTTGGAGAAGGACATCATACTCTGGAGGGTGGAGGAACAATATAGGAGAGGAAGACCCCGGGTAACATGGATTAATACAGTAACTGTGGCAAGGGGGATTCATGTGTTGGAATTAGTGAAACTGGCTCAGGACAGAACAGGCTTCAGAACAGCTCTTCATAGGTCGCTGTGGATCACAGGTAACACAATGGCACATAATAACAACAGCAACATTATTCAGGGCATAGATATGAACTAAGGTTATATCTCTTTGTTCTATTATGACTTAAATTATTATGTATTATACAGTAATTATGGCCACTAGAACTCCCTATATAATGATATATGTTGTTGTTATGTGCCATTGAGTCGCTTGCTAAACATGAAGGCCTTTTGAAAGCACAAGAAACCTATCTTGAAATATTTATGTTACTTTTATTTATACTATCTGATACCATATATGGTTTTGGTCATGTCCTGTAATGCCTACTGGATAAATTGTGTATATTGCACTGAAACAGATGAGGGACTG
>NW_006399953.1:3177873-3189040 GCF_000299155.1 Elephantulus edwardii
TTTACTTACCCAATATTTAGCCAGCAGTTACTATCCAAGTTTATACTTCTCAAAAAAAAAAAAACAAACCAGTAACTTGATACAAAAGGAGCACTGGTAGCACAGTGGTCAGAAAGCACAACTGTCCACCAGAAGGGCAGCGATTGAAGCCCCCTGACCGCTCCATGGGGAGCTCTGATGACTTAGTAGGAAAGAAGTTGTGCTGCCAACCCAAAGGCAGGTAGTTTGAATCTACCAACTGCTCCTGAGGAAGAAGATGAATAATCTCCTCCCATGACTCTGAAAGCCCTCTGGGTCAGCTATGTGTTGGTTCCTACTCAATGACAATGAGTTGACTTCTCAGGAGAGTTATGGGGTATTGTATCCACAAATACTTACCCACTCTGTTTTATAGTGTTACTCTGGGTTGAAATTAACTCAATAGCCATATATTTTTACTATTTTGTTCACACAGGACTTAATATAACTAGATGTTTCTTGAAATGTCTTTAAGTTGTGGAAAGTCCTCAAGGTTGAAACTCATAAGACTTAAGTTTATGAGAAGCAATAATGTTAGCTTTGCAATTTACTTGCTGTAAAATCTCTGTCAAGTCACTTCCTCTTGGTGGTGTTGTGTACCGTCTAGTAAGAAATGGCCCACAGCTGACCCTCTGGTGGGTTTTCGGAGGCAGTTAATCACACGGAAGGAGATTGTCCATCCTTCTCCTGCCACTTCCTCTTAATGGACCTCAAATACTTCATTTGTAACAATCTTAAATTATTTGAAAGTAAAAAAGTTTAACACCCTTAATATCAGCACAGTCAGAAGATTAGGAGATGCATTGCATTGGGTAAGTCTGTAGTCTGGGACCTCTCATAATTACAGAAGAGCAATATCTGAAGACTAAAATGTGTCTGATTCAGGCCACAGTCTTTTCAATCACTTGCTGTGCATCTGAGAGTTGGACAGAGAATAAGGATGAGAAAAGACTAATAAATGCTTTTGAGTTGTATTGGAGAAGAGTACTGAATGTCCCATTGACTGCCAGAAAAACAAACAAGTATGTCTTGGAGAAAGAGTATCCAGAGTGCTCCTTGGAGGCAAAGATTATGGAGCTTCATTTAACATAATTATATAGTTAGAACTACTTGGACAAGGGCATCATGCTTTGGAAGATACATGGTTGAAGAAAGAGAGGAAGTCTCTCAACCAGATGGATTGTTAGAGATACTGTAGCAATGGACTTAAGTATGTCAGCAATGATGATGGTGACACAGAATAGGACAAAGTTTAAATCTTTTGCTCATATCGTTTCTATGAGTCATACTCAATTGAATGACACCTGACAATGATGACAATAATGAATTGGAAAGTACAATGTAATGTTAATTAATGATATTTTTAGAAAAACTTATTTTTTCACCCTGATATGTAGACAAGATTTAAATTTTTCATCAAAAAGCATGTATTGTTTTTTGTTGTTAGGCCCCATCAAGTTGAGTGCAACTCATAGTGAATCTCTGAGCAATTGATCTAAACTTTGTCCTATTCTGTGCCATTCTGACTATGTCTGACACACTTAAGCCCATTGTGGCAGTCACTGTGTCAATCCATTTAGTTGAGGGTCTTCCTCTCCTTTGTTAACACTCCATCTTCCCATGCATGATGTCCCTCTCTAAGGAATAACCTCTCCTAGTAATGTGCCCAAAACATGTAAATTAAAGCCTCCTCATTCTTGCCTCCAAGGAGCACTCTGACTGCACCTTCTCCAAAACATACCTGTCCTTTGGAAGTTCACAGGATATTCAGAATTTTTCTCCAACATCACTGTCCAAAGGCATCAATTCTTCTGTCATCCTTACTCATTTTTAAATGCTCAAATGCATAGCAAGTGACTTAAAAGACCATGACCCGAATGAGGCACATTACTCTTCAATAATTTGGAGAGATCCCTAACTTCATGCTTTCTCAATACAACGCAATCTCCTGATTTCCTGACTGCTAATACCAAGGGTATTGACTGTGAATCCGAGAAAGATGAAGTTGTTAGCAGTCTCCATCCATCATGTTGTTGCCTATCATTTCAGTGGAAACTACAAATTTGGTCTGATTGCTAGATTTCAGATTAAAAGAAAGAAAATATCTTCAGAAAGAATAGGCTCAGTGTTCACATCTATGCACTGTAATTCCAGCATGATTGTTTTTGTTGAGAGTGCTCCAAGGCTTAACCAGGCTTACCTTTTATTTAATTCAGTTTGCAGACCACTTGTTTCATTATTCCATGGTTGACTAACATAACAACTCATAGCATACTATACAAAGAACATTTTCTAACTCACTGTTGGTGCTCAGAGAATTTTAATGTTACATATTCAAAGTGGAGTTGTTCCTGTTGTAAGAAAATACAGGTATTTAGCAAAAGCTAGCCATTCACTTTGCTTGTTAGCAGAGAAAACCATGTAGAATTGCCGATAAAAAGTTCACTGTATCATCTCCATGTAAGTGAGAACACACTTGAAAACCTTAGTTGGCACACTTAATTTAGTTATGTTAATAAGTATATACATCCCACCTAAATTTAGTTCATCATTTACATTTAAGATGAAATAAATTGGTGCCAAGGAATCTCCTAGTTTTTGTAAGGTTAACTTTATAACTGATCTCCCTTTAAGCATATGTAAAACTATGGGGATTCACATTGCTTTTAATTACAATAATTATTACTTAAAATTAGTATCTGAGAGAATACAATAGGTCCAGAGCAAGTGTAAAGTAATTCCAGCCTTACCAGGAAAGCGTATGATAAAATTACTTTCTTTAAGGCTTTGATTCCATGCTCTGCTTTTTGTGCTTATGAGGGTGATGGTTATCACTTCTCTTGTGTTTTCTCCATATCTAGGGACTTCATACCTAAAGTCTTTTATACCAGAATAGAAGGACAAATGTGTAGAGGTGAGCTCAGCACATCCAAGTTGCTGCATGTGGGATCCTAAGGCAGGGAATTAATTAATGCAATTACATCTAGGACATCAAAATGTCTGTAACAAGTAATCTGTGACAGACAAGTTTGACAAACCATTATGAGATATTTATATCACTCAGGTGTATATTACTAACTAGGAAGTTGATTTCTCAGTGATTATTTTTATAATTTCAGCTCCTATACAGGATATTCTGAGAATTATCAAACAGAATTGGGAATTATTGGGGTAGAAAATATGACATTTATTCTTCCTAGTCTTTTTTTTATTCTCTCAAAACTTATAAAGCACCTAAAAATGGGGAGGACTAGAAACATTGAAGAAAATCAAGGAATATAGCCTTCATTATGAATTGCATTTCAGTGGCTTGTAAACAAAGATTCTTATCATTGGACCGATAGGAAACATCATGATGGATAGCAAGGAGATTGAAACTGTCAAAAACTTCATCATGCTCGGTCCACAATTAACACCAGTGGTGCCAGCAGTCAAGAAATAAGGAAATGCATTACACATGGGAAATCTGCAGCTTAGGCACCTCTCCAAATTATTGAGGAGTAATGATTTCAGTTTGAGGACTAATGCGCATCTGATTCAGGCTATTATCTTTCCGATCAGTTGCTATGCATTTGAGAGCTGGACAATGAATAAGCATGACAGAAAAAGAATTGACATCTTTGAGTTGTGATGTTGGAGAAGAGAACTGAACGTTCCATGGACAGCCAAGAGAACAAACAGATACCTCTTGGAGAGGTGCATCCAGAGTGCTCTTTAGAGGCCAGCATAATGAGACTTCACCTTACACACTTTGGTACTTTGCTTATTGTTGTTGTTGTTGTGTCCCATCAGGTCAGAACTTACCCATAGCTTGCCCTCCGGCACTTTTCAGAGGCAGTTAATAACTCTGGAGGAGATTTTCCATCCTTCTCTTGCAGAGCAACTTGTGACCTCAAACTGTTTGCCTTCAGGATTTGCAGTGCAGCTTCTTGCTTTTAGGCCATTAGAACTTCTTGGCTATTCCTTGGAGAGAAACCTGATGCTGGGAAGGGTGGAGGTCGACAAAGGAGAGCAAGACCCTCCACCAGGTGGATTGACACGGTGACTGCCCCAAGGGGCTCTTGTGTGTCAGGAAGTATAGGGTGGTGTAGTATAGAACAGCTTTCAGATTTTTGTTCATAAGGTCTCTAGGAGTCATATTATACTAGATGGCACCTAACAACAACAGGAAGTCTTTTTTTTATTCCCTCAAAATTTATAAAGCATCTACTAGTAACTAGGGAGCACTAGTAGGTAGGGTATTCCATTGATAATCCAAAGGCCATGACTCTCCGGTGGTTCTAATACACCAGTAACTCCCCAGGAGAAAAATGAGCAATCTCCTCTCTTACAATTACTGTTCTGAAAACCTGCTAGATGATCAGCTATAATTTAGTGCTTACTATGTAGCAGTGGCCTTGAACTTGAGCTTGACTAGCTGCTGGAAATTGTATATAAAGTTATGCTATCATATCTTGGAGTTAAAAGGCTGAGACAGAAGCATATGAAGTGGTCTCTATCCTCAAGAAATTTACAATCAAAGAGAGGATTATTGTTGTAAGGTGTCATTAATTTGAATATGATTCGTAGCATTACTATGAACAACAGACATAAAACTTGCCCTATCTCATACCACACTCACTGTCTTTGCTGTACTTGACCCCATTGTAACAGTCACTGTGTTAACGCACCACTCTGAGAGTCTTCTCTTTTGCTGACCTTCCGTCTTTCCAGACATTACATCCTTTTTCAATGACTGGCCCTTCCTAATGGTATGCTCAAAGTATGTGAGATGAAGCTTCACTATCCTCACTTCAAAGGATAAATTTAGGCTTGGAAGGATATTGATACATGCAAGTTGGGCTTTAAATATATGTTTATTGTTATAACTAATTATCGGGATAATTAAAAAAATTAACTTTAAAAAAATCACTGCACAAAAAATGGTTACATTTTCTCCAAGATATGCTTAATTGTTTACTTGGCAGTTAATGGGCTATTCAGTACTGTTCTCCAACATCACAACGTAAAGGCATTCGTTCTTCTAATGTTCTTCCTTATTCTTCCTTATTCAGATGAATAGCTAGTAGTTTAATATGTTGTTGTTGTTGTTATTGCTGCTGCTATGTCCCATAGAGTCATCTGTGACTCTTAGCGACCCTGTGTATAACAGCCCCAAACCCTGCTCTAACCTGTGCCAATCTAACTGCCTCTGACATACCTACCCCCAATTAATCCATCTCATCGAGAGTCTTCCTCTCCTGCACTGTCCCTCCACCTTTCCAAGCATGCTATCCCTCTCCAGGGACTGGTTTCTCTTTGCAACATGCCCAGAGTATGTCAGATGAAGCTTTAGAATCATTTCCTCCAAGGAAAATCCTGGTTTAGCCCTCTCCAGGCTGAACCTATTCATTCTCTTAGCAGTCTATGGTATATTCAATATTCTTCTCCAATATCACAGGCATCAATTTTCCTTCTAACATCCTTCGTCATTGTCCGGATCTCTGACACATATCAAGTGTTTGCAAAGACCATGGCCTGTATCAGGTGCACTTTGGTCTCCAGACTGACATTGTTAATCTTCAGTATTCTGGAGAGGTTCCTAACAGCAGATTTTCCCATCACAATACACCTTTTGATTTCCTGGCTGCTGGTGCCAAGACTGTTGATTGTGGAGCCAAGCAAACTAAAGCTATTAACAATGTCAATCTCTTCACCATCTGTCATGATACTGCCAATCGGCCGAGTGGTGAGAATCTTTGTTTTCTTGATATTGAGCCTCAATCCATATTGAAGGCTGTAGTTCTCGACCTTTTTACAACAAGCGCTTCAGGTCCTCCTCAGTTTCAGTAAGCAGGGTTATGTTATCTGGAAGCAGTTGAATATATCATGGCTTAAATCAGGCACACTTTAGTCTTTAAACTGTTGTCATTTCCTTAGAACTTTGAAGAATCTCTGATGACAGATATTCCAAATGTAAAATGTTGTGTGACTGATACAAAAGGTGTTAATTATGGATACAAGTACGACAAAATAGTTTACAACTTCAATATTTAAGAGTGACAAAATATGAAATAGAGAACAGCTAGGTGCTGAACTTGAAGAGCTGGCTGGAAATGCAAACAAATATTTTCTTAATTTGGAAAGTACAAAGACTTCTTTGGGGTTCAATAAAAACAATGGATATTATATTCTTTGATATAATCACATGTAAGCATTAACACATAGGATATGAAATTAAATTTCAGGGACACACTAGAGGTCACTTATGGAATCATGGCCAATATCTCATGCAATAGATATTTAGATTTTAAAAACTTGGTATCAAATTATTTACCCAAAGTAGCCTGCATGAGATATTAGGACTTGACTGAGCAAAGAAAAGAGAATACAAAATATATCAATATATGTTTTTCCTAAAATTCTAGTGGATTTTGCTCTGTTCTGATGACTGCCTTCTGGTCCAAGTATAAGTTTCACATGAGCACAATCAAGTATTCTGAGATTCTTACTCTTCTAAATGTTAGCCACGATTTGTTGTGAACCACACAGTCAAATGGTTTTCATAGTCAATGAAATACAGGTAGATAGCCATCTAGTACTTTCTGCTTTCAGCTAAGATCCATCCAACATTGGCAATAATGTTCTTAGTGCCATGGCTTCTTTTAAATCCAGCCTGCACATCTGGCAGCTCTTTGTTGCTGTACTGTTTCAGTTGTCTTTGAACAATCTTCAGCAGTATCTAACTTGCATGTGATGTTAATCATATTGTTTGGTAATTTCCACATTGTGTTTGATCACCTTTTTTAGGAATGGAAATAAATATTCCAGTCAGTTGACCAGGTAGTTATTTTCCAGATTTGCTGGCATAATGTGGTGTGTCTAGAGCAGCATCTATTAACAGATATGACAATTAATATTCTTTTGATTTCTGGGGTCTTGGTTTTAGCCAATTTCTTCAGAGCAGCTTGAATTTACTACTTCATTATCATTGCTTCTTGATCATATGTTGTTTTATAAAATTCTTCTGTCTCCACCAATTGTTTTTGGTATTGCGACTCTGTGTACTCCTTTCATCTTCTTTTGATGCTTCCTGGGTCATTCAGCCTTCTGCCCATAGAATCCTTAACTATTGCAACTTGAGGCTTGAGTTTGTTCTTCAGTTCCTTTAACTTGCAAAATGCAGAGAGTTCTTCCCTTTTAATTTTTCCCATCTCCAGCTCTTTGCACATTTCATTATAATATTTTGCTCTGTTTTCCTAAACTGCCCTTTGAAATCTTCTGTTCAGCTCCTTAATCTCTTTTTTTTTGTTTTTGGTTTTTTTTTCCCTATAATTATATTTTATTAATTTTCATAAACATTTACAGAGATTTTGGGCTTCCACTCATTCATTGTTGCACTATTCTCTCTACCCTCCTCCCAGTTTGTTCTTGTCCAAATGCCACAGTGCTTGTCAAAGCCAGTTCTGATTAATCTTCTTTGTCAGTGTATCCTTTGCCATTCCCTATCACTCCTCCCTGAGAGAGACTTCACCCTGAGTCATAAGGAAAAGGGAACGGCGTATTCTCTTAGCTACTTCCTGCTGAAAAGGGACGCTGTGGGTTTCAGGGTGAAGATCTTCTCTCACTACTCTAAAGGGCCCCTTTGGCAGTAGGAAACACATAGACTATTATGGAGATTGATTTTGGAATTCAGATGCACTCTTATTGATTGTGCTTGGCTGTACATGTACATATCCTTCAAGATGTATCATGGGGGTGTTGCAACCTAGAAGACACAAATTTGACTAACAAGTTATAAGTACATGAGTCCAAAAATTATGGAAAAGTAAAAGAAAAGATTCTTTCATTGTTTTACAAACCCTCCCCCAGGTCCCCTCCACCATGCAGCCCTCGCTCTAGTCTCCTGTGATGACAGAAATACCCAGTTACATCTCTCTTTTAGACGGTTCTCTCCCTCCTCTGCTTCATCTCTTGATTTCTTTCCTTTGCTCACTGACTTCTTGGTGCTGTAGTACAATATTCAGATTCTCTTCTGACATCAATCTTGCTTTTTCTTCTATCTTCGTCTTTGTAATGACCTTTTGCATTCTTCAAAGATAATATTCCTGATATCTTCTCACATCTCATCTAGTCTTTGCTCATTAGTATTCAAGGCCTCAAATCTGTCCCTGAGATGGTCTTTAAATTCAGAAGGACAGACTCAGGGTCAAACTTTGGTTCCTATGAATTTGATTTAGCTTCAGTGTGAACTTGCAAATGAGTAGCTGATTGTTCCAAATTCAGCACCTGGCCTAGTTTTCACAGCTGATATTCAGCTTCTATAACAGTTTTCCCCACAGATGAAATCACTGTGATTCTTTTGTAGGTTGTTAAGTGAGGTCCATGTGTATAGTTCCCATTTGTCGTGGAGCAGGAGGCAGTTGTCAGAACAAACAAAAAAAACACTGCATGGTTCAAGATCAGGAAACGTGTATGTGAGGGATGAATCCTAAAATGTGTATGTGAGGGATACATCCTACCCCAAAACTTTTTCAGTCTATATGTAGAAGAAAATCATTCAGCACGTGGAACGTTGTGAGGAAGAATGTGGCATCAGGAATTAAGAAAAATCATCAACAATCTGCATTTATACAAATGACACAACCTTCTTTACTGAAACTGAGGAGGACCTGAGGCATTTGCTGCAGGAGGTAAAGGACTACAGTGTTCAACATCAAGAAAATAAAGATTCTCACCTCTAGGCCAATTGGCAGCAAGTTGACAGACAGAAAAGAGACAGAGATTATTAATAGCTTCAGTTTACTTGGCTCTACAATCAGTACTCTTGATGCCAGCAGCCAGGAAATCAAATGACGAGTTTCATTTGGAAAGTCTGCTATCAGGGACCTCTTCAGAGTACCGGAAAGCAATTATGTCAGTCTAGAGACTAAGATGTGCCTGATTCAAGCCTAGTCTTTGCAATTACTTACTCTGCATCAGAGAGCTGGACAATAACTAAGAATGGTAGAAAAAAGAATCAATGTTGTTAGAGAAGAGTATTGAACATACCATGGACTGCCAACAGAACAAATGGGAATATCCTGGAGAGGGTGAAAACAGGCTGATCCCTGGAGACAAGGATTTTGAAGCTTCATCTGACATACTTTGGTCATGTAGAGAGGAAGGACCAGTTCTTAGAGAAGGAAGGGTGGAAGGGTTGAATGGTGGAGGGACAGCACAAGAGAGGAAGACCCTGGAGATGGATTGACTCAGTGACTGGGGCAATGGGTGTAGGTGTGTCAGAGACAATGAAGTTGGCTCAAAATAGAGCAGAGTTTGAAGCTGTTGTATACAGGGTCACTATAAGTCACAAGCCACTTGAGGGCACGTAACAACAACAACAACAAGAGTGTTGGTAAAGTAAAATAATTTTGTGGATTTTCATGTTTGGAAGGGATCACTATTTCGTCTCAAACTACTTGAATGAAAAGAGTTGCAAGAGAACTAAGGTGTATGGAAAACTTGCTGATTCACACCTTGTTCAGAAAGCAAAGTTGTGCCATCTGCATAGCATAGGTTGTTGATGAGTCTTCCACCAATCCTGATGCCACATTCCTCCACATAGACTCCTGGATAATCTGTTCTTCATATAGATAAAATAAGTGTGGAAACAGGATGCACTCTTTTCTTGATTTTGAACCATGAAATGTTTCATTGATCTATTCTTATGACTTGCTTCCTGGTCCCAGTCTAGATTTAACATGAGTATGATCAGGTGCTTGGGATTCCCATTCTTCTCAAGGTTAGCCACAATTTGTTGTGATCCATACAGTCAAATGTCTTTCAGATTTAGGCTTGGAAGTATGTTGATACACACAAATTGGACTTAAATATATGTTTGTTGTTATAACTAATCATAAAGATAATTTGATTTTTAAAGAAAATCACGATTTATTGTTTAACACTGCACATAAACTTTATGAAAAGTAATTTCTATACCATTTATTCTGAGAGTATCAACTGTTGTTGTCCAAGTCTCCTGCACTCTGCTAATGATTGAGAAGGAAACTGCATAGTGAAATTTGAATTGAAGATCTATTGTTTGCACTTGAACAGGGGCTTATTGTAGAATTAAAACCCTCAAAACTTGTAAAAAATATTCGAGCTATTTGAGTCTAATTGCCTGGAATTGAAATACTTCTGGCAGCTGATCATTTAGTCACTACTTGAACTTATTAATGGGGAAATCACAACCTAATATGAAAGCTGTTAAATTTTTTAATGACCCTAATTGATAAAAATTACTTTATATTAAAAATTTTTTTTAAAAAAAATTCTCTTTCACGTTTCTTGTGGTCATCAAGATTTTGCTTTCTAGAGACACAAAATGAAAACTAACTTAAGGGTTTTTTCTTATTTTACCTTATAGTTCTTCATGTGATTGAAATAATGATTATATACTGAATAAATGGTTCCCTTCACCTAAATATCTCTGGTCTTTATTGTTTCCTGATGCATATGCTATCTTAAGAAGACTTGCAAAAAATTGGGATATCAATTAGAATAATATTGCTCAAAGATAAAAAGATGAACATGGAAAAAATACCAAGGAAAATAATGATATTTGAGGGAAGAATTTATAGTACAGTTTGACAAATGTCTAAAAGAAATGAAAAGTTGATTTGAAGATACTGGAAAATATTCTGGTCTTGGATACTAGGAGAATTAATTTATTACAGCCCTTGATTCTAGGAAGAAGAATTTTCTTTCTGCTTAGCTTCCACAGGAAGTGTTGTAATATAGTGTGCAACAGTATGGGTTGTGAGATGGGAAGTTAAAATTATGGATGAAATCATTGGCAATTTCACTCTTTCTCCATACAGTATATTATTTATCACTCAAGTGTTGAGGATTTTTGCCTTTTTGACGTTGAGGTGTAATCTATATTGAAGGCTGCAATGCTTGATATTCTGTGGCACCTCAAGTCCTCCTCACTTTGAGCAAGCAAGGTTATATCTTCTGAACAGCACAGGCTGGTTGTGTGTTATTGGTTTGATTTTTTATTATTATTAAAATTTTAATGACAGTTTACAGAAAAGTTGACTTTCATTCATTCGTTGTTGCACATTTCCCTCCTTCCCCCTCTGTTTTCCCCCCCAGTTCATGTCTTTTCCCCTCCTAATACCAA
>NW_006399953.1:3189375-3202667 GCF_000299155.1 Elephantulus edwardii
TAAGGAGAGCCTGGTCTTTGGAGAAGGACATCATGCTTGGGAGGGTGGAGGGACAGCACAGTAGGGGAAGGCTCTCATTGATTCAGTGACTGGAGTTATCGGGATGGGAGTGTCAGAGACAGTGTGATTGGCACAGGATAGAGCAGAGTTTAGGGCTGTTGTACATAGGGTCGCTATGAGTTACAAGGGACTTGACGGCACATAACAACAACAACAACAACAACAATATTCATTCATTTTTTGCACAATTTCATCCCTTTCTTTCACTTCCTCCTCCCCTAGTCTACTTTGCAATGCACCTAGTGTTCTTAATTGTTGTCATACATATGATGCCTAATTATATATTCATTTTAAACAGTTCTTTATCTATTCCAATATAATGTTCATTATCTATCCACTCTTTTCCTAGATTCCCTGCAACCTGTCCATGTCAAATGTGCTTTTTTACTTTGGTTGTTGCAATTGTGTACTGCAGCGTCAGAACCGATCCATAGCTGGTTCTCAGGTGAGTTTTCAGAGGAAGTTAATTGTACAGAATGAGATTGCTCATCCTTCTTCTGAGGAGCAGGTGGTGTCCTTGAACCACATGCTTCAAGATTGAAGCACAGCATCTTGCCACTAGGCCACTAGAGCTCCTTATAACAGTAGTGCTATCCAGTATTTATCCCTTTGTGACTGAGATATTTCACTTAGCATAATGCCTTCCAGGGTCACCATGATGTGTAATGTTTTATAATGTCATAGTTTTTCATTGCTGCAGAGTATTCCATTGTATGAATGTACCATAGGGTTTTTTTATCCATTTTGTTGTTGTTGTTGTTGTTGTTGATGGGGACTTGAGTAGTTTCCATCTCTTTGCCATCTTGAATAACATAGCATAAACATCAATGTGCATACATCTCTTTGGGTCTTCTGATGGTCTTTGAATGAGGCCAAAGAAACCTGTCCTGCAGCATGATATTTATATGCCTTATTAAACTTAAGGGAGCTCTGGTGGCTTAGTGGTAAGGAGCTCTCGTGCAATGCAAAAGGCATGCAGTTCGAATCCACCAGCTGCTCCATGGGAGAAGGATGGGCAGTCTACTTCCATGTGATAACTGCCTCTGAAAACTCACTGGAAGGTCAGCTATGGGTCAGTTCTGATGTTATGGTATACAGCAACAACAACATTGTCTTTACCGTTAAAAGTACATCACCTATCTATCAGTTCATTGTACTGGGGAATGATTTGCTGCTGTAAAGGACCTCTCCAGAGTACTGAAGAACAATGATGTCTGTCTGGAGACCAAGGTGTATTTGGTCCAGGCCATGGTCTACACAATTTCTTGGTATGCATTTGAAAGCTAAACAATGACTAAGAATTATACAAGGAGAACTGATGTCTTTGAGTTGTGGTGCTGGAGAAGAGTATTAAATATGCTATGGACTTCTAAGAGAACAAACAAGTTCATCCTAGAAAGGGTGAAACCAGGCTACTCCTTGGAGGAAAGTTTTCTTAAGCTCCATCTGACATACTTTGGGGGTGTTGCAAGAAGGGACCAGTCCTTGGAGGGGGACATCATGCTTGGAAGGGTGGAGGGACAGCTCAAGAGAGGAAGACCTTGAATGAGTTGGATGACTTAGTGACTGGCTTAAGTAAGTAGTATATCAGAGATAATGCAGTTGTCCTAATATAGAACATGGTTCAGAGCTGTTGTAAATAGAGTATTTATGAGTTGCAAATGACTCAAAGGCTCATAACAACAACAATTATTTTGTAGCATAGATGAATATAAGAAGCTGCACTGCAATCCTGAAGGCACATGATTCAAGTTTACTAGTTGCTCTGTAGGAGAAGGATGGACAATTTCCTCCCATGTAATTGATTGCCTCTGACAATCCACTAGAAGGTTAACTATGGCTCAGTTTTGACCTGATGATACTCAACAACAGCAGCAATTACTTAGTAGCATAGATGTGTATATGCTTGATTTTTATTATTTGCTATTATTACCAAAGCCCTTGTCTGTCAGTTTATTGTACTGGAATAGCTGTGGGTTTATGTGATGCTGGAAGCTATGTACTGGTGTTTCAAAGTCAGAAGGGTTATCCATACTAGACAGGTTTCAGCAGACTCCCTAGATTAAATAGACAAGAAAGTAAGATTGGCCACCCACTTCTGAAATAACAGGACTCTGAAAATTCTATGAAAAATAGAGGAATATACTATTAGAGGTTAATCAACATCCTTAGGACCAGCAGTCGGGAAATTAAAAAAAAAAAAACCAACAAAAAAAAACACAACCCAACAAAAAAACACGTTTACATTGGGGAAAATCTGCTGTCAGCAACTACTCCGGAGTGCTAAAGAGCAGTGGTCTTAGATTATTTTAATTACATGCTGTGCATCAGAGAGCTGGACAATGACTAAGGATAATAGAAGAATTGATGCTTTTGAGTTGTGGTGCTGGAGAAGAGTGTTGGACATTCCATAGAATGCCAGGAGAGCAAACAGGTTTGTGCTACAGAGGATGAAACTAATATACTCCTTAGCAGCAAAGATTTTGAAGCTCCATCTCACACACTTATGGCGTGTTGCCAGGAGGGACAAGTCCTTGGAGAAGGATGTCATAATTGGAAGGATATAGGGACAGCGTAAGAGAGGAAGATCCTGGATGAGATGGATTGACACAGTAACTGAGGTAATGAGAGGAAGTGTGTCAGAGACAGTAAGAGTGGTTTAGGATAAGGCAGAGTTCAGAGCTATTGTACATAGGGTTGTTATGAGTTGCAGGTGACTTGACAACATGTAACAAGTAGAGATCAGCTTTACAGTGATTCTGAATTTTATATTAATTGTTATTGTGCTTACTGTGTACTTACACACTGTTGTTATTAGGGGCACTGAGTCAATAAGAATGCATTAAGACCCCACAAGCAACAGATCTGTACCTTGACCTCTCCTATCCTTGCCTTGCAATCTCAAGTCCATTGTTGCAGAATTTGTCAACACATATTTTTAAAGGTCTTTCTCTCTTTCACTAACACTTTTCTCAGCATGAACTCTTTTTCTAGGGACTAGTGCTTCCTGACAACATGGCCAAATTATGTGAGACGTTGCCTCTGAGGAAAACCCTGGTTGTACTTTCTCAGAGATAAATTTGTTTGTTCTTTTTGTAGTACATGATATATTCAATATTCTTTATCAATACCACAATCTAAAGGCATGAACTTTTCTGCCATCTGTTTCTCAAGAAGGTACATTTTCCGATTGTCCGCCCACAGTGAAATAATCTCTCCTCATCCTTTGAAAGTGTATGGCCATTTGCAATCAATATCGATACAGTACATTCAAGATATGACGTAGGAGTACAGATGGTTTTAATCATGGTCAAATGAATTACCTTTCTTAACTTCAATTTCCTCATCTGTAAAATGAGAATAGAGTATTTTGTAGAATTACTATAAACATGACATGAAATAGCATGAGCAGAGTTCCTTGTCTATCACCTGGTACATGGAAGTCATCCAATAAAAGTTAGATGAAATGCATAAAATAGAGAAGTTATGTGTTATACTCACTTATTTTTATTTTATTACATTTTATTTAGTTCATTTAATTGTCACCTTCAATGTTATAGAATCCAAGTCTTACCTGAGTTTTTCTACCGCCTTTGGCGCCAATAGCTTCACTAGGAAAGTTGTTCCATATGTTTATTAACCTTGGGAAGTTGTGTGTGCTGTGTCCAATTTCCTTATTTACTTTTTTAGTGTTAATGTTGCTGAGTATGTGAAAATAACATTCTTTATCATTCTTCTAAGTAGATCTTGGGTTTAATTACAGATTATGAGAGACGAACTGAAGGCTTTAGCATTTTGGTATCTGTTGAGATCCATTTGTTCAGAAACATTAAAGCCATTTAATTCCTTTACAGGGGGAAAAAATCTGGCCCACTTCACTTGTAATACAAGAGAGACGAAGTGAGGAGAAAGTTCAACGATCGGACACAGATTTTGTTCACTCTAACAGCTGCTAGATGATCCTTTAGGATGTATGTGAGCATCACACCCCACTCCCCCGTGGTACACATGCACTTGGTTGCTCAGAGGATTGAGGTGACCTATGTGTCATCCTTGGAGGAGAAGCTGGCACACAGCACACTCTTACAAGTCAGTTGAGGAGCAGTGAGGTTGTGTGAGCTGATTAGTAGTGCTTCCCTCACTTCTTTATGTACAGCCTTACTTGTTACCACTTACAAGGGCTTTTCTTCACTGTGGAAAATTTGTAGATTCCGTGAAATTGACAATGAGTTATGTGAAGTTGATATCTAACTCTTTCCTGTATAGGGGAACTGAGGAAAATTTAAAAGACAAGGAAAATGTAAAAATGTTTTGAGAAAACAGAGTTCATGAATTAAGAAAAACATAAATTGTCTAAAGTTATAAAATTAGAGTTTTGACATTCCAATAAGACAAATAATACTTTTTATTAGAATGAAGGAAAATAAAATTCATTCATTCATTCCTTCATTCAGTATTTCATGTAAGATGTGTTCTTTGGGTCTTTTTTAAATTTTTTTTTCCTTTGGGTCTTTTATAAATCTAAGGTACTGTGCTAGTCGTGGAGGATGAGAAGATAAACAAGATATGGTCTTTACAAGGCCTAAAAGGACCATAGACTATTGTGGAAGAAAGATCTGTAGACAAATGGTAAGAGCACAGGGTGATGGATAATGTGACAAAAAGGAGCCTGGAGAGCATGAGATACTGGAAAATAGGGGAGAAAAGGTTAACTTTGTCTTTAAAGAAAAGATAAAAAACCTGGAACTTGAAAGAAGAGGAGTAAAGGAGAGGAGGGACTTGTATTAGCAAAGAGAAACTTGGTTTCACCTTCTCCAAGACAGGTCTATTTGTTTTCTTGGCAGTAAATAGTATGATCAACACTCCTCTCCAGCACTATAACTCAAAGGTATCAAATCTTCTTCTGTCATCATTAGTCATTCATTGTCCAGCTTTCTGATGCATAGCAATAATTGTAAAGACCATAGCCTGGATCAGGACTGATATTCTTGATTCTCAGTACTCTGGAAAGGTCTCTGACAGCAGATTTACCTAATGCAATACCTCTTTTGATTTCCTGCCTGTTGGTGCCAAAAGTTGAACACGCTATTACTGTTAACAAACTCAATCTCTTCTTCATCCATTATGGTGCTATCAATTTGCCCAATTGTGAAAATCTTTGTCTTCTTGATGTTGAGCTTTAGTCCATATTGATGTCTATAGTCCTTGCCATTCTGCAGCGAACACTTCAGGTCTTCCTCAGTTTCAGCAGGCTAGGTTGTATCATCTGTATAATGTAGGTTGTAAATAAGTCTTCCTCCATTCCTGATGCCACATTCTTCCTCATAATGTCTAGACTCTTGAATGATCTATTCTGCATATAGATTGAAAAGATATGGAGACAAGACATATCCCTGACACACACCCTTCCTGGTTTTGAACCATGCAGTGTTTCTCTGTTATATTCTGAAGACTGCTTCCAGTCTAAGTTTCATATGAGCATAATCAAGTGTTCTGGAATTTCCATACTCCTCAAGGTTAATCACAATTTGTTGTGGTAAAATGTCATTGCATAGTCAATGAAACACAGATAGGCATTGCTCTGGTACTCTTTGCTTTCTACCAAGATCCATATGACATTGATTATAATGTCTCTAACTCCACAGCCTCTTCTGAACCTAGATTTAATTTCTGATAGTTCTCTGTCAATGTACTGTTCCAGTCATTTCTGAATAATCTTCAGCAGGATTTTGCTTGTGTATGAAGGGCCAAACTTACTCAGCATTTCTTGAGCTGAAGCAACTGAAGAACAAATTCAAACCTTGAGTTGCAATACTTAAGAATGCTTTGGACAAAATATTAAATGATGCAGGAAGCATTAAAATAAAATGGAAAGAATTTAAAGAGTCATTGTGCCAAAAGGAATGGCGGACACAAAAGAATTTTATGAAACAACGCATGAGCAAGAGAGCCTGTGGTGATGAAGGAGGAAGTTCAAGCTGCTCTGAAAGAATCAGCAAGAAACAAGGTCCCAGGAATTGATGGCATACCAATCGATATATTTTATCAAATAGATGCTGCCCTGGATGTGCTCATCAAGTTGTGCCAAGAAAGCTGGAGGACATCAACCTGGCCTACTGACTAGAAGAGATTCATATTTGTTCCTCTTCCAAAGAAAGGTGATCCAACAGACTATGGAAATCATCAAACAATATCATTGATATCACATGGAAGCAAGATTATGCTGAAGATCATCCAAAAATTACTAGAATAGCACATCAACAGAGAACTGTTTGAAAATCAGGCTGGAATTAGAAGAGGTCGTGGTACAGGAGATATTATAGCTAATGTCAGATGGATCTTGACTGAGAGTAGAGGGTACCAGAGAAATGTCTATCTGTGTTTCATTGACTATACAAAGGTATTTGACTGTGTGGATCACAACAAACTGTGGCTGACTCTGAGAATAATGGAAATCCCAGAACACTAGATCGTGCTAATGTGAAACCTATACTTGGACTAGGAGGCAGTCATCAGAACAGAGCAAGGAAACACTGAATGGTTCAAGAATGGGAAGGGTGTATGCCAGGGATGTGTCCTATCACCATACCTTTTCTACCTATATGCAAAATAGATTGTCTGGGAGGCTGGGTTCTATGAGGAGATGTGTGGCATCAGGATGGGAGGAAGACTTATCAACAATCTGTGATAACGCAACCCTGCTTGCTGAAACTGATGAAGACCTGAATTGCTCGCTGCAGAGGGTCAAGGATTGCATCCTTCAATGTGGATTGAAGCTCAACATCAAGAAAACAAAGATTCTCATCACTGGGCCAATTAGCAGCATCATGACAGATGTTGAAGAGATTAAGACTGTTGACAGCTTCAACTTGCATGGCTCTACACTTTTGGTACCAACATCCAGAAAATTAAAAGACACATTTCAATGGGAAAGTCTACTGTCAGAGACCTCTCCAAGGTACTGAGGAGAAATGATATAAGCCTGAAGACTCAGGTGCACCTGACACAGGCCATGGGTTTTGCTGTTACTTGCTATGCTTCAAAGAGCTGGACAATGACTAGGCATGATAGAAGGAGAATTGATGCCTTTGAACTTTGGTGCTGGGGAATAGTATTGAACATACAATGAACTTCTAGGAAAACAAACAAGTTAATCCTGGGAATGAAGCCACGCTGCTCCTTGGAGGAAAGGATTTTGAAGCTCCATCTGACATACTTTAGACATGTTGCAAGGAGGGATCAGTCCTTGGAGAGGGACATGGTACTTGGGAGGGTGGAAAAACTGGGCAGGAGAGAATGATACTCGAGGAGATGGATTGATTCTGTAAACAAAAACAAAATGTTATATGTAATATGGTACAATATTTTCCACTCTGTAGGGTCATCATTTTTTTAAAGTAGTAATAAATATGGATCTCTTTCAGTCACTTGGTCATGTAATGGTTCTCCAGATTTCTTGTCTTAACCTGGTGAGCACATGCAAGACAGCACCTCTTTGTTGAAATATACCAGCTGGTATTCTACCAATTCCTGGGGCTTATTATTTGCCAATTGCTTCAGAGCCACCTGTACTTCCTCCTTTAGCATCATTGCCTCTTGATCATATGTTGTTTCTTGAAATTTTTCTGTGTCAGCCAATTCTTTTTGGTACAACAACTCTGTATACTTCTTCCATCTTCTTTTAATACTTCCTGCATCATTCAATATTCTGTCCATAGCATCTCTAAGTATTGCAACTCAAGGCTTAAATTTGTCCTTTAGTTTATTCACTTTAAGAAATGCCAAACAAGTTAGGACCTTTTGATTTCCGGGCTTCAGTTCTTTGCATTTCATTATAATACTTTGCTTTGTCTTCCCGTGCTGCCTTCTGAAATCTTCTATTTGGCTCCTTCATTTCTTATTTTCTTCCCTTTGCTTTGGCTTCTCTGTATTCTAATGCAATATTCAGAGTCTCTTCTGGCATCCATTTTGTTCTTTTATTATTCTTCTTCTGTCGTTGTAATAATCTTTTGCCTTTTTCATGGATGATATTCTTGATATCCTCCCACAGCTTATCTGCTCTTTGTTAATTAGTGTTCAAGATATCAAACCTGCTCCTGAGTTGGCTTTTAAATTTAGATGGGACAGATTAAAAATATTATTTGATTCCTGTGTATTTAATTTTACCTTCTTTAGCTTATATTTGAACTTGCATAAGAATAGTTGATGGTCTGTTCCATGCTCAGCATCTGGCCTAGTTTTCACTGCTGATATTGTTAACAATCAGCCAACCTAGAGCAGTTGGGACGTTCTGGCCCAGATTTGCATTAGAAACCCAGATAATGTAAAATAAATAATACTAGCATGCTATTTCTAAAGGAGACATAGTCCTCACTTTGAAATTTACTGTATTGTGACAGCAATGTGGTGTAAAAGTAAGATCAGAGACACTATATCACAAAGCAACAGTCCTGGATCTGAAGCTCAGGAACAAGAACCCTTACCCAGCACTGCATGAGACAAAAACCATTCCCTGAAACTTAAATATGGGATATGGGATTACATCTTTCTAAACGTGAGATATATAAATCAGCATGAGAGACCAGCAATGTTGTGAGGTGCAAAACATCACAGAAGTGACTTGTGGTTTAAGCCATTATATCAAAGCATTGCTAGGGGGAAGGGAGGTGCTGTACAGGGTAGGAAGGAGTGCAAACAATGACATGCATGTGTGGGAGAGTACAGCATGTATGGTTATCTCTGTAAGGGAAAGGGCCTTTCATTTGCTCCTTTCACTAAAATGCTTGTTTGTTAATTGTTGTTCCAAAGCTAATCACCCAGATTAAGACACAATAGGGAGAAGGATTGCCTACCCGCTTCTGAACTATAAGAGGCCTTAGAAAACCCTATGTAAAATAGAGCACACATAAAGTAGAATAACAGATAGGACAACTTAGGTTGAGCTCTCAAATTTGGAAAGACAAAGGAGGAATAGTTCTAAGCAGGAACTAAAAATGGAACATGTAATGTGAGAAGCATGAATGTAGGAATCTGGACATCATTAAGAAAGAAGTGGAGCACATAAATATTGACATATTAAGTATTGGTAAAATGAAATGGATTGGCATGGGACAGTCCGAATCAGATGATCATATGTAGGGATGAAAAGGTGAGAAAAAAATGGGGTCACTTTAATAGTTTTAAAAGCTTTTCCTAGATCCATGTTGAAATACAATGTTGTGACAGGGTAATATTCATACACATACAAGGAAGACCTGCTATACCATTATCATTCAAATTTATACACCAACACTTTTATTTATGAATACAAAAACGATGTTAATTTATTATTCACATATATATCCCCCCCTCCAAAGAAATGTATTTTTCCAAGGACTGGTGCCTCCTAAAAACATACTGAAAGTATAAAGAAAAAGTTCTTGCCTACAAGGAGCACTATGGCTGCACTTACTTCAAGACAAATTTCACAGTCTTTTGGCAGTTTATAAATGTATTCAATATTCTTAATCAATATGAAAATTCAAAGATATTGATTCTTCTTTGGTCTTCTCTATTGATTGTACAATTTTCAAATGCATAAGACTTCTTATGCAGTACTGGGGGGGGAAGTATGCACTTGGCAGCTAAGTAACCCTTCTTGACCACTATTGTGTAAATGAAAAAATAAAAGTGGCTAGAAAAAAAAGAGAGAATGAAAACACAAAATGCCAGTACCTCTGAATTACAGCAAAAGCAGTACTCAGATGAAAATTCATAGTAATAAATAAACATATCAAAAGGGAATAAAGAATGAAAATCAACTATTTAACTAAACATCTCCAACAAACAGGAAAAAGAACAGCTAGCAAACTCAGCTTCTAAAGTAAAGAAAGTTATAAAAATAAGAGCAGAAATAAATGTAATAGAAGACAGGAAAGCAATTAAAATTATCAATAAGACTAGGATTTGATTCTTCAAGGATCAATAAAAACGGCAAAATATTCGTAAACATAAAGAAAAAGAAATGGCACTAGTATTTCAAACAAGAAATGCATTGAGTGACACCACAGAACAGACTACAATAAAAAGGATAACAATGTAGATTATGAAAAACTATACTCTAACAAACATGAAAATCTTGAGGAATTAAAAATAGTAATAAACTCACAACCTACACAAATGAGCAAAGACTGAAGTAGAACACTTAAACAGATCCATCACAAAAAAGAAATTGAGCAGGTAGTTAAAAAATAAATACCCAACAACAACGAAAAACTCTGGACCAGATGGTTCTAGAAGTGAAGATTAGCAAATATTCAGAGAAAAACTATCACTATCTTACATAAATTATCAGAAAATAGAAAAAGAAAGAACCTTCCAAGATTCATTCAATGAAGCAAACATAATCCTAATACCAAAGAGAAATAAAAAAGAAAACTATAGTCCAATATCTCACCTGAACATAGACCCAGAAATCCTTAAAATCCTACTAATTAGACTCCAACATCCTAACAAAAGAATGTTATACAATATACTAGAGAGACTCCTAACAGGCATGAATCCATCAAATAAAAAAAAAAAAATAAAGGGTAAAAAATTCACATGATCGAGTCAATTAATGCAGAAAGGCTTTTGACAAAATTCAACACTGATTCTTGATAAGAAGACTTAGCACACTAAGAATTGTAAAGAATTTCCTCAACATACTCAAAAACATATACTCTATAGAACCCAATACCCAAGATCACTCTCAATGGAGAGTAATTGAAGGCATTTCCTGTGAGACAGTGACCAACTAGGGAAACCCATTATCAGAACTTCAAATAAATACTAAATTAGCAAAGAAGAGGAAAAATTATTCTTACATGCTGACAATATGATACTTTATTTAGAAAACTCTAAAAATTCACCAAAATAGTTTTGGACATAGTGTATTGAACATAAACATACAAAAATGAGATTACATTTAGTCATATTATTCTGCTGTTGCAATGAGAACATAGAAAAAGAAATAATGAAAACAATACCAATTTAGTAGCTAATCACAAAACGAAATTCTTAAGAACAACTATAACTAGCAACACAAATTACCTACATAAAGAAAATTATAAAACAGTAATGTAAAGCAAGAAATCTAAAAGAGACCTAGATAAATGGAAAGATATACCATGTTCATTGATAGGAAGACTTACCATGATGAAAATTACAACTCTACCAAATGATCAACTGATTTTTTACAAGGAGATGAAATAAGTTAAGTGGGGAAATGAAAGCCTTTTTAACAAATGGTGTTGGCAAAATTGAAAAACTATCTTCAGAAAACTTGAGAAAGAGGCATATATAAAAAAACTAACTCAAAGTGAATCATGGACCTAGGACTAAAACCAAGGACTATAAACTCAGTTTTTAAAAAAGCTTGAAAGAACTCTAGAAGTCCTAATTCACAACATAAACAGTCTTCCATGAATACAGAAAAATCTAAAACCAGGAGAGGATAAAAATAGATGAATGGAACCTTCTAAGAATCAAATCCCTATGCACATTCAACAGCTTCTCCAACAGGGTAAAAAGGGAAGCCACAGATTGGGAAAAAAATATTTGGTAATGACATGTCCGATAAGGGAATTATATCTAGAATATATAAAATACTTGAACACCACAACAAGATAAAGATAAATAACTCAATTGAAAAGAGGGCACAGGATATGAAAAGACACTTCACCAAGGAAGACCTTCAGACGGCCAACAAACACATGAAGAAATGCTCTAAGAGAGATGCAAATCAAAACAACTATGAGAGACGATTTCACCCAAGTAAGAATAACAAAATTTAACAGAAAAGCAAACAGCAAATGCTGGCGAGGTTGTGGAGAAACTGGAAACTTAATCACTGTTGGTGGGAGTATAAAATTGTACAACCACTATGGAAGGTGGTATGGCGCTTTCTCAAAAAGTTGCATATAGAAATACGATTTGATCCAGAAATTCCACTACTGGGAATGTATCCCAAAGAAACCGTAACCGCCACCCAAGCAGATATATGCACACCTGTGTTTATTGTGGCTTTGTTCACAATAGCAAAGAGTTGGAAACAACTTAAGTGTCCATCAAAAAATTAATAGGTAGAGAACCTATGGTATATTCACAGAATGGAATACTACACTGCATTGAAAAACAAGGAACTCATGAAATATTAACAAAACGGGTGACCCAGGAGGACATTATGCTGCGTGAAATATCTCAGTCACAAAAAGACAAGTTCTGCATGGTGCAACTGTTATAAAATGAAAGTGACATTGGGGTTGGGAGCACATTGAGGAAGATGTGATAAATTACGTATATTGCATTGAAACAGATGAGGGAGAGAACTGTGTCAAAGGGATTTATGATTAGGTATTATTATCATGACAGACATCCAGAACGGAGGCTGCATAATGGAATAGACTTCTTGGGAAGGATTGCATAACAATGAAATAATTTTTCTTTCACTTTTTAAAGAGAAAGGCGAACTGGAGGCAGGCGAGGGATGGACAGGGAGACAAGTACAACAATGAATGAATGGATATCCAAAGTCTCTGTAAACTTTAATTAATAATAATAATAATAATAATAATAATAATAATACAATGCCATCTCAATACAGATACTGACATATTCTTCCAGGAGATAGAAAAGGCAATTCCACTTTATCGAGAAAGTGAATAGATTCAGAGCAAGCCAACTTCTACTTAAAAAAAAACAACAAGGGATCACACTTCTAGATCTCAAGACCAACTACACAGCCATAGTAATCAAGACAGCATAGCACTAGTACTATGACAGGCTCATAAATCAATGAAATAGAATCAAGAACCTAGAAATCAACCCCTCCATCAAAGGCCAACTGAACTTTGACAAGACTATGAAATTAGTTAATTGGGGAAATGATAATATGTTTAACAAATGGGTCTAGCAAAACTGGACGTCTATTTGCAGAAAACTGAGACATGGTCCACACCTCACACAACATAAAACCTGATTCAAGGTGGATAAGAGACCTAGAGGTAACACCATAAATTATAAAGTTCATGGATTTTTCATGCATAACCCAAACAAAAGCCAAAACCAGGAAAGGATAAAATAGTTTAATGAAACCTTCTAAAATTCAAATACATGTGTGCCTCAAAAAAACGTTTTCAATAGGGTAAAAAGGAAACCCATAGACGGGAAATTATCACACAATGTGGAATCGACATCATAAAAAGCATACCTCC
>NW_006399953.1:3204967-3207651 GCF_000299155.1 Elephantulus edwardii
TCGAGTTGAACTATTCCTCTGTCGGGTTATTTCTGGTGTTTCATTCTAATCATAAGGAATTTAGTTCTAAATTATGCACTCAAAGAATGTGTGCACGTATCTTTATATAAATTCTGACTGTAGATGCATGACATATGTATCTTGTTTCAGATTTCTGCAGGCAGTAGTCCAGTTTTGCCAGCACCATTTTTTGAAGAGGTTGTCATTTCCCCATTTGATAGGTTTCATTTTATTTTTGCTTTCTTGATATTGAGATGCAATCCATATTGAAGGACATAGCTCTTGATTTTCTATAGGAATTATGTCAAGTCCTCTTCGCCTTCAGAAAACAAGTCTGCATGAAATGAATAACACAGGTTAGTAATGATTCCCCCCCTCCATCTGGATGCCACATTCCTCTTCATAAATGACTGGGTGATTACTGTTATGTGACCTTGAGTCAACTATGACTCATAGTGACCTTATTTAATAGCTCTGAACTCTGCTCTACCTTGAGCCAATCTCACTGTCTCTGAGACACCTGTCCGTATTGCCACCATCACTGTGTCAATCTATCTTATCCAAGGTCTCCGTCTCCTGTGCTGATCCTTCCAAAACATCCTTCACCAAGAACTGGCCCTCCTGGCAACATGCCCAAAGTATGTGAAATGGAGACTAAAAATCTTTTTCTCCAAGGAATAACTCGATTTCACCCTCTCTACAGTGAATGTGCTTGTTCTCTTGGTAGTTTATGGTATGTTCAATGCTATTCTCCCCCACCATAACTCAAAGGCATCAATTCTCCTGATGTAATCTTTAGTCATTGTACTGCTTTCTGATGCATGGCAAGTAGTTCAGAAGCCCATAAATTGGATCTTAGTCTCTATACTGATATCATTACTCCTTAACAGTCTGGACAGGTAGGTTCCTGACAACAGACTTTTTCAAACTTTTCTTCTGCTCTCCTGAATGCTCATGCCAAGGGTGTTGATTGTGGACCTGAGCAAAATGACCTTGTTTACAACCTCAAACTCTTCTCCATCTGTTCTGATGATGCCAATTAGCCCAGTGGTGAGAATCTGTTTTCTTGATGTTGAGATGCAATTCATATTGAAAACTGCAATCTTTGACCTTCTGAAGCAAATTCTTCATATCCTTCTCAGTTTTCAGTGTGCAAGTTCATGTCATCTGCACAACAAAGGTTGTTGATGGGTCTTTATCACAGGTTGTTGCTGAGTCTTCCTTCAATTCTGATTTTACATTCCTTTTCATAAACTCAGCTTCAAGAAATAACTTGTTCCATTCATTAATTGAGAAAGTGTGGAGAAAGGACACATCCTTGACACACTCCTTTCTTGGTTTTGAACCAGGAAGGATTTTTTTGCTCTTTTCTGATGACTGCTTCTTTGATAGAAGTCTTACATGTGCGTAATCAAGTGTTCAGGGATTCCCATTCTCCCCATTAAATATTGTTGTGGTTGTTAAGTGCCTTTGCATCTTAGACAGCTCATAGCAACCCTATGAACGAAAGACCTGAACCTTGTGTAACTTTCATCGTTTCTCTAAGTTCATAGAGTTTCTGGAGGCAAGCTATTTCAGAAGTGGTTGCCACTCCTGCTTCCCAGTCTGTTTTAATCTGGAAGCTCCACCAAACACTGTCCACCATAGGTAACCATTGTTGTCTTAGGCTGTGCCTGATAAAAACAAAGACGTGATACAAAGTTCTCAAATTTTCATCACCAAGAAAGACTTTAGATGAATCTTGGTTTGATTTTCCAAATAGATAAATTATTTCTTTGCTGCTGCTTTTGTAGGTATTACTTGTATATCCAAGTAAAAAGAACTTGTTGATAAAGAACTTGTCGTCAGTCTTTTCTCAGGTCTACTTGTAAGGATTTTTGTTTTCTTTTTGTCCAAAAATTGAAGGCTATACTCTGATGTTTCTTTAAGTGTTTTAAGCCTTCTTCACTTTCCGTAACCAATGTTTGTCACCTACATAATGCAGATTGTTTAAGGCGTCTTCCACCAATCATGATGCTGCACTTTTCTTCATGTTGTCCAGCTTCTTGAATGATTTATGGGCATACAGAATGAATAGATAGAGTGAATAGAAACCCTGAAGCAAACCGTTTCTGATTTTAAACTATTTAGGATCTCCTTGTGCTATTTGAATGACTAATTCTTGGTTCCTATATAGATTTTATATGATAACAATTGAATGTTCTACAATTCTCATTTTTTAAATATTATTTTGATTCAGTATGATCCACACAATCAAGTGCCTTTTCATAGTCAATAAGCATACATTAACTTCTCTGTGGTATTCTCTGCTTTCAGACAAGATATTTGTTCTGTGACCTCTCATGGATTCACTTTGATTTTTGGATCTTTTTAAACCAAACACTGAAAAAACACTGCCTTCATTCCAGAAGGAGAAATTCTCTCATGTCCTCAGGTTTGCTCACTGCAGATTTGAGCTCGGGAATGGGCTTGGTAAAAAGCATTTATAGCTTTCCACTCTTGGCATACCCTACAAGAATACGCAACTCTCAGAGTTCCTTAAAGATTGGTTCTCTTAGGGCTAGTTTCCAAAAACGATAAAACAACACAAAACTTTTATGTTTATGGTATTGAAGTCTATGGGGGAGAGAATAGTCTAAAAGTATTATATTTTTTTTCCTTTTATATAACCTTTTACTTTCTTC
>NW_006399953.1:3208102-3209962 GCF_000299155.1 Elephantulus edwardii
CTTTTAATTGGGACATCATGTTACTGGTAGGTTTCTATTCTACTAATTTTCTATGCCAATGGCTTCATAAAATTTTGTAGAGGCTTTAGTGGTATTGGGTTTGGGCAATATTATAAACTGTGCACCCTTCTATACGTATACTTCATCTCTCAGAAAAATTCCTTTTCACTTAAGCAATGCCACCACTGAGTACTTACACTTGTAGTCTTTACAGTCTGATTTTTAGTTACATTTCAGCTCTTCTTTCTTTTTATCCCCAAGGAAGACTTCCTTGCTCCGTGGTCATTCTACGAGAGCCCTTCAGTCTTGTTGGACACTCACCGAGAAGCAAATCAACATTGAAATGCATTAATGCCTAGAAAGATAACCCACTGGAGAAAATACAGTTTTATTTTAAAAAGAGTTTTGAAGACATATTGCTTTAACCAAAGAATAACCTGAATGGCTAGAACTTGACATTTCATAACTGTGCAACTCTGTGTGCTTCCTTTGGGCAGTGTCAGCCCCGGGTCTTAGGAGTAAGCTTAGTCTCGATTTCTTAATAAGCACTGAACTTGTGTTCTCTGAAAAGGAAAAAAATACATTTTTGATGTATTTCTTTAAATACCATTTCCTTTTTATTCCCTATAGCCCAAGTGCTTGTGAAATAAAGTTTTTGATCTTATATAAAACGAGAGAGGAGTTGTGACTCTTTATAATTTTTCTTATTATCAAGACCTTCTCTCCTAATACTAAGAACACCATTATCCACACCATACTTTTTAATGGAGGTGCTGCTAAGAGAGGTCACAGAAACACATTAGAACTTGGAAAATGAAGTTCTACTTATGCTGCAAAGCAGCTGTACCGTGACTTAACGCTTCTATTGGCATCTGCATCTTGGGTCTGTAATGTTTTCCTAACTATGCTTTCCAGACCCAAGTGATTTACAAAGAAATAACTGCATTCATAAAAATGGGAAATTATAAACCAGCATAAATGTCATGTTTTATGTTGATATTTTTATTCATCCCATGGAGAGATTGAATTGTTTAGTAATGTGATTCAATATTTGGTGTCAAATATTTGGATAGCATTTACAGATCAATAAATTAGACACATTCCATCTTAAATGGTCAGAAATAGCTTAGTTTCCCAATGTGAGGCAAACCCAAATTTTCCAGCAGGGAATGTTCCCTACAGAACTGTTAATTGCATTGATGCTGTAGTAGTACTACATTTTAACTACAACTGTGCTAGATTTTCAAGCATCTCAGAGGTTATAAACCAGCCATTAAAATTCATTCTTGTTATCAATTTAGTCTGTAGAACCTTTACCCAGAAAAGCACACATATACTATTTATGTGATTTCCATTTTAACACAACTCTTTGAATTACTTGCAATACTGAAGCTTTTGTAACTTGCTTCTCTTATCCCTTTTTGCACAAACTTTCAGTGTATTAAACTTATCTGGGTGAGACTACTTATATTAGAAATCCATTTTGGTCCCCTCTTATTTATCTTGGTAAGGACACATACGATGAAGATATGTTGCTTAGAAAGAAGTGTAATTGCCATTGTAATACTGTTCTCATAAAATGACCATATAGAAGTAGTTATTAGCTGTTTAAAATCAGAAGAGTGTATACATTAGAAATACAGTACTTACCCATTCCTTCATGTTAAAAAATAAATAAACCTGGCAGTAATCAGGCCGTAAGCTTAAACAAAGTAAGATGCCCTTTCATAAAATTAACTTGCCTCTTCTTCTGATCTAACTTAGCTTGATAAGAAGGTATGATTTCTTACTTCCTACATGGTATAATGGTCATTTTCTCCAGCACCACAGCTCAAAAGCATCCACTCTCCTTCTGTCCTC
>NW_006399953.1:3211387-3213401 GCF_000299155.1 Elephantulus edwardii
AGGCCTCAAACCTGTTCCTGAGATGATTCTGAAATTCAGGTGGTATGAAATCAAAGTCATATTTTGGCTCCTGTGGATTTGTTTTAATTTTCCTCAGTTTCAGCTTGAACTTGCATATAGACTTCTTGAATTTAGAGGCTATCTCAAGAACTGATTTGATACATTGAACTTTGATGAATGAAGGTCATGTGAGTTGTGGAATTCCATCAATAACATCTTATTCTCCTGAACTTTTAATTCTCTTTTGCATTCTTAATGTATTCAAGCACATTAAGAATACATCAAGAAAGAAGCTGCATTGCAATCCCAAAGGTTCGTGGTTCAAATCTATCAGATGCTCCACTCGAGAAGAAGTGACAATCTCCCCCTGTGCCAGTAGGATCAGATTTGATGGTATACAATAAATAAAATTGTATATATAATGGAGAAAATGTTAAAAAAGAGGATACATCAAGAAAACGAAAAAGACTCTTGCTTCCAACATGACAAAGAAAAGGAGAAACAATGGTCTTGCAAAAATGGCCACTTCCACATTCACCTGCTGCGTACCCAAAGATAAGGTAATTAAGAAGTTCATAATTTGAAATATAGTAGAGGCAGCTGCCATCAGGGACCTTTCTGACGAGTGTCTTCAAAGCATATTTGCTTCCAAAGCTTTATGTGAAGCTGCACTGTTGTGTGTGCTGTGCCATTTTATAAAAAGGTGGTGAGGAACCTCTTTCACGAAGCCAGAAGGACAGAACGCCTCCACCCAGATTTCAAACAGCAAATGCTGTGCCATGATCACCACCAAAGCCTATGGTAGAATATGACTCCTTAAGGACTGATGAAAAAACTCGTGTGAAAATAAAATGGGAACTATACTTTTTTTAAAAAGAAAGCAAAATATAAATAAAAAAATACAGCGAAAGAATTGCAAAGACTACAATAAGGATCAGAAGAAACTCTGGAACTTGCTCTGGAACAGAGAGTCACTAAAGTGAATGGAAGAAATGATGAACTAAGAGAACTGAACAGATAATTTCAAAGGATACCCTGAGAAGACAAAGTAAACTATTATGGTGAGGATAGAAAAGACTTGAAGTTAGCTAAACAAGATGCCAACACACACTGGCATTTCTCCAGCTGAAAGAGGGAAGGAAAATATATGCCTACATTTGTGATAGTGAAGAACTCTAGGAGAAAAATATTTAAATGACACAGAAAGCATAAAAGAAGATGGAAGAAATGCAGTCACTACACAAAAAGAAATGGTCAACAATGAACCATTAGTGGAGGCTGTATATTATCAAGAACCCATGGTACTGAAGAAAGACATTCGAGTTGGACTGAAGGCATTGGTGAAAAACAAGGCTCCACACAATTAATGGAATGCTAACTGAATTATTTCAACAAACATATGTAGCATTGGATTGGTTTAATTGTCTATGTTTAAAAATGTTGAAGTTGGTTATTTGTCCAACAAACTGGAACAGAGCCACAGTTTTTTACTCATTCCAAATAAAATTGATTCAAAAATATGGAAACAACCAAACAGGAATATCAGAATCAAATAAAATCTTTTTAAAAAGAATTTTAAAATAGGTGGAGCAGTATTGCCAGGAAACTGTGGGCAACTAAAGCAAAAATCAGAAAAGGACATAAAAGGAAGAATACCACTGGTGATGTTTGCTGGATCTTGGCTAAAACAGATGTCGTAATGATCTAATGTTGCCACAGGAGGATGTCTTTCACAATAAGAGTAATTTATTCTTTTAGAATTTAGAAAACTGGAAGTAAACATTCACGGTGTTACCTCTGTATTTTCTGAGTGAAAAAAATGCTTGTTTCCTTCAGTGTCTGTAGACTCAGTGCTCCGGTTTTTGATGTTGTTTCCTTAGTGCCTCCCAGTCTCCCTCCTACTTACCCCAACCCAGAAACCTAAAATTCTATTATAATTTAACAATATGCAACACAACCTATGATCAAATGACACACTAAACCAGATATAACTTTTATCTCTGTAGGTCTACAA
>NW_006399953.1:3214205-3233871 GCF_000299155.1 Elephantulus edwardii
GTGCCTTGGCTTTCTCCTGTGTCAAGAGATTCTCTCTCACACCGACCTAAGTCTTAAACAGGACCATCCATTCCTGGCAATTCTTTCTTCCTACAATGTTGTTCATCCTCTACCCCACTGCTTTCCTCACCTTTAAATCTCTAAAGAGATAAAAGTATAAGCACACCCTCAGAGGAAATTCTTCTTATATACAATTAGGTTGCAATGGGATTAAGAAATATTACATTTCACCTTTAATCTTTTTACAATGATTTGTTTTCTCAGATCATGAGGAATCATGGCATGGCTTCCCATTATACAATACCAGACTTGTACTGGGGGAGTGGTGGTGGTGGTATGATAATCTATGACAATAGAGAATATCAGAAAATATTTACATTTTGTTTTTGTTTTACTCTGTGCATCATAATGAATTATGGGTAACAATGAGGAATAGTAATTCCAAAACACTTAATTGAACTCATGTGAAACCTATACATAGAGCAAGAAGCAGTCTTTTGAACAGAATGTGGTTATGTTGCATGGTTTAAAATTATAAAAGTGTGCATCAAAGCTGTGTCTTTCCAGCATGGGTATTACATCTGTATTCTGAACAAATAATATGGGAAGTTAAACCCTATAAAGAACATGGCACAGGATTCCAGAAAGACTCATTAGCAACTTGTAATATGCAGATGGAGACTTAAAGTATTTACTGATAAGATTCAAGGACTATAGTCTTTGATAAGTATTGTTGTTGTGTGCTGACAAGTCAATCCCAACTTACAGTAGATCCTTCAGGAGGTTTTCAGAGCAGTACATTGCTCGGGAGGTGATCGTTCTCCCTTCTGCAGAGCAGCTGTTTGATGTGAACCACATCCTTTGAGATTGCTTACTCAGTACTTACTGTATTACACTTCAACATAAAGAAATCAAACATCTTGATAATTGGGCAATTAAAGAACCTCATAATAAATGGATAATTTTAATTGGAAACACAATTGATGTCTATGGAAGCAACAGGAAATCAAGGGACACATTGCTTTTATCAAATATGCTGCAAAGAACATTTTTTTATTTTTAAAAAAAATTTATTAATTTTAATGAACATTTACAGAGATTTTAAATTTCCATTCATTCATTTTTGCGTTTTTCTTCCTGCCCACCCCTGCTCCCAAGTTCGCTCTTCTTCTTGAAAAATAAAAGAAAAATTCCTTCATTGGTATACAATCCCCACCCACCCCCCAAGTACACTCCACTATGCAGCTTTCATTCTGGACTCTTGTAATAGCCATAATATCCATTCATATATCATTTTTAAACTGTCTCTCCCCCATTGGTTTCAATGTATACATAATTTATCCAATTATTCTCTCATTTTTAAAGCGCTAAAACCCAAAATGCCCAATTTGAGGATAAGGTGCACTTGGCCCAACCCTTGGCATTTTTAAAAGCTTTGTACGTATTTGGAACAAAGTTGAATAATAAATAAGAAAGAGTAAGGAAGATTTATTGCATTTGGATTGTGGTATTGAGCTAAAGTACTGATTATATTATGAATTACCAAAATGATAAACAAATGTGTCTTGGAAGAAATGCAACCAGACAGAATATTTCTTACAGTCAAGGATGGTAAGACTTCACCTCACATACTTTAAGCATGTTGTCAGGAGAGTTCAATGTCTTTTGAAAAGTATCATGCTTGGTAAGGTAGAAGGTGCGGGGAATAGTGGAAATGTCTCAAAGAGATTAATGAACTCGGTGATTGCAACAATGGGCACAAGTACGACAATGATTATGTGGATAGCATAAGATCAGTCAGTGTTTTGTTCTTTTGAATGTAAGGTTGCTATAAATCAGAGCTGACTTGACAATGCTTACTAACAACTATTGTAAGAGATAGAAATATGTGATGTAGTCCTGTCACTCAAAAAAAAAAAAAGAAAGAAAAAAAATCACAAAAATGAACGAATTTGAAAATCCACCAACTGTTGCACTGGAGAAAGAATAGGCAATCTCCTTCTGTGTGATTTAAAGCCTCTGAAAACTCACTGGAGAGTTAGCTGTGGGTCAGTTTTGACTTGAGGGAGTCCAAGAAAAACAGTAAATGGTACTTAGTCTATAGAGAGTTGTGTTGCTAAACCACAGGCTTTGTCTCTCTGGTAGTATAAGGATATGACTGCTCTGAGGAAGAAAGATGGGTAGTATCCTCCCATGTGCTCCATGACCTTGAAAATTCAATAGAGGGTCAGCTCTGACTTAGTAGCAATTAGTTTTTGAAGTCATAATTTTGAAGAATGATATCCAAATAATGAGAATTAAAAAAATTGTGGAAGACTTGAGACATAGCTTCTAAAATGAGGTGGGATAGAATAGGAATCATTTAATATGCTAGATTTTTCAGCATACGTGCCACATGATTAAACGTGAGGAAGAGTTTTTTTGGGTGTAATAGAAGATTAAACTCGAGAAAGAAAGAATTAGAATGGAATATATTTGAAAGGCAAGACAAAGGTTAAGGAGCTGATATGATAGCGTAAGTGAAAGAGGATGATGCTCTAAACTTAATGTTTACGACGGAATTTGTTCCAGGACTTAAGAACAATAAATGACATAGTTGAACCTCTACATCTTGTGGTTCCTAACCTTTATACTATAATAGACAAAGTGCTAGCCAATAGGCCTTTTATTTTAAGAACTACCTTTCCTCTGTAACTTGATTTTTTTGCCACTATTAGAGCCTCTACTTGGAATATTATTGTTTTTTAATTTTTGACTCATGTACTTTTAATTTGCTAGTTAAATTTGTGTCTTCTAGGCTGCAACAATTCCATGATACAACTTCAAGGATATGAACATGTACGGCTAAGCACAATTGATAACAGTACATCTAAATTCCAAAATCAATCTCTAGAATAGTCTATGTGTTTCCTACTGCTAAAGGGGCCCTTTAGAGTAATGAGAGAAGATCTTCACCTTGAAACTTACAGCATCCCTTTTCAGCAGGAAGTAGCTAAGAAAATACGCCGTCCCCTTTTCCTTATGAATCAGGGTGAAGTATCTGTCAGGGAGGAGAGATAGGGAATGGCAAAGGACACACCAACAAAGGAGATTAATCAGAACTGGCTTTGACAAGCACTGTGGCAATTGGACAATTAAAACAGACTTTCAAAGGGGGAATTAAAAAAAGAGGAACAAACTGGGGAAGAGGGTAGAGAAAATAGTGCAACAATGAATGAATGAAAACCCAAAATCTCTGTAAATGTTCATTAAAATTAATAAAATTTAATTTTTAAAAAAACCCTTAATGTTTACATTGGAATGCTTACAATGGAACATATTTGGAAGATTCCATGGATAGAATTTGTAGCATGTGGCAAGCATATTTGAAGAGTAGTTGAAAATGGTTCTGAAGTTTTGAGCTTGCATGGGGAAAAAATTTGCATGGGAAAATTAAAAAGTCAGTGATTTTAGCAAAAGTAGAGAAAGCATGATGATGAATGGCAAAGGAAAAGAATAGAAGGTGATGACTTGGGAGGAGGGAGTTGTTGGGTGTTTTGACTGCTGTAGTATGGTTTTTGTCTAGTGAAGCAGGAAATTATAAAAAAGAGATATGTATCTAGCAGAGAGGATTCCATTAGTCTGATAGACAGGAATCTTGTTATTTGTCAGTTTTGCAACCTAGGGCAAGTTATTACATGATCCACTCTGTGTTTCATTTTTCTTGTCAATGTAATAGAGAACTAACACTAGATAGCCTAATATATTGATATAACCAAAGGTGTGGAATGATTTAAAACCAGTGGAGAGATTTCTGGTATTGTAAGAGAATTAATTCTGAATTCTCTACCGTCTTTGGATCAATTATTCCTTAACACATCTCTCAACTCCAACTGAAAAGTTCATCAATCTCCTTTAATTATCTAATGCTTTTAGAGCAGAAATACTATAAGTATGTAGCTTTAACAAACATATATTTATTCTTTTATGATTTAAGCAGTGGTATTTCAAATTCAGGACCTTAGCTAAGGGAAGGCCCTATCTTTCTGTGAGTTCTGAAATAAAGTCCTTATTTCCTTAGCATCTATAGGTCACACGCTCCTTGGAGATCTCCATGTGGCATGACCTGCCCCACTGTCAAGGACATTCCTCACTTAGAGACTCAGGCCTAAAAGGACACAGGCCACTCCTGGCCATTATTTGGAGCTGTTGAACCCACTTCCCTTTGCCAGTGTCATAGCATTTTCTTTCCTTTTTGTCACAAGATTTAAGTGGTATTAAATTCTACCATTAATACTTTTACAACTTTTGTGTTATTGGCCCATGGGAGAATCATTCTATAACTTCCTCATTATTGTTGTGTACCGTTGAGTCACCTGTGACTCTTAGTGACCCTATGTACAATAGCCCTAAACCTTGCTCTATCCCTTGCCAATCTTATTGTCTCCAACACAACTACCCGCATTATCCCAGTCACTGAATCAATCCATCTCATCGAAGGGTTTCCTCTCCTGCACTGTCCCTCCACCCTCCCAAGCATTCCTCTTCAAGAACTTCTCTTCCTTGCAACATGTCCAAAGTATGTCAGACAAAGCTTCAGAAACCATGCCTCATTTATAGAATTACAGATATGCGTTTTGTGTGATACAATTCAATCTATAACAGATTGTTGTGTTCAAGCCTGCTCAGCTTGATGAAAATACATACAGGTGCTCACAGGGACTTTGTCCCACAAATCATGGACATTCTTGGTAACAAAGTTTGTTGTTAGGTGCCCTTGAACTGCCTGTGACTCAAGCTACCCCTTATACAATAGCTTTGAACTCCACACTATCCTGAACCAATCTAAAAATTTCTGACACATCCACCCTCATAAATCCAGTTACTGTGTCAATCCATCTCATCCAGGGTCTTCCTTTTCTGTGCTCTCTCTCCACTTTTCCAAGCATGATGTCCTTTTCCAAGGATTAGACCCTCCTGGCAACATGCTCAAAGTGATAATCCCTGCCTCCAAGGAGCAAATTGGTTTCATTCTTTCTAGGAAAGATCTGTTTGCTCTCTTAGTAGTCCACTGAATGTTCAATACTGTTCTCCAGCATCACAACTCAAAGGCATTGATTTTTCTTCCATCTTTCTTAGTCATGTCCAGCTCTCTGATCTGTAGGAAGTAATTTTGAAGACCATGACCTAGATTATTTTGAAGAACATGACCTAGATCACTTTGCACTTTAGTCTCTACTGACACCATTGCTCTCTAGCACTTTGGAGAGGTCTCTGACAGCAGATTTCACTATTGCAATTTTTCTTTTGATTTCCTGACTGCTGGTGCAAAAAGTGTTGACTGTGGAACTGAGCAAGTTGAAATTATGAGCATTCTCAGTCTCTTCTCTATCTGTTTTTATGCTGCCTATTTGCCCAGTGGTGGGTATTTTTGCTTTCATGATGTTGAGTGTCAATTCATATTGGAGACTCACATATCATGTGTACCCTTGTAAGAAGGAGGCCACCATAATTATATATACAATCAACTTTCGAAAAGCTGTTACTGAAAAGGGTTGCAATGCATTCCATTTCTTTTCACTTCTCTTCCAACTTACAGTAATAATCAGAAAACACATTCATAATGTTAATGTAGAAACGTAGGCAAAATTATAGTTTTCTTCCTCATTTTTATAGGAGCTTCCTTGCTGTAGGAGCTTAGTATGTATTTCCTCTTTAAAGGATTAGAGTTCTCAAGGAACCAGTCAACAGTTGATTAGGTCATGTAATGTTAATCATGTTTTTGTCAACTTTGACCTCAAAATAGACATGTAATAAAGGTAAGAAAATATTTGACTGATTCACCTGCATTTGATGAAAAAAAATCTGACTTTCTGCAAATGCTATTTTCTTACATAATTAGAAATGTAGAAATTTGGTATTTACAACTGGGAATATTTCCCTGATGTTTTTCAGTTAATTTTGTTTCTCATTAACCTTCATAAATATTCTAGTCAGAAATATCCTTTTATTTAAGATACAGTGCTTTCTTAGCATAAGTGTGAGAGAATTCTTTAATATTGCACTTGTTTTCCTGTGTCATTGAGAATCATGGAGAAAGACAGCAGAGCATATTTACAAAAACAATGGAGGGTCAAAAAGAATTGGGTTTTTTGTAAACATTTCCTCTTCTACGGATTAGAGTTCTCAAGCAACCAGTCAACAGTTGATTGGGTAGTGTAATAGTTATAATGATTTTGCAACTATGACTTCAAAATTGTAATTGTTAAGAGTCATCGAGTCATTGGCGACTCATAGCGACCCTACGAATAAAAGTCCTCAGCATCTGCATGACTTTGACCTTTTCTCCAGGTTCCTAGGGTCTCCAGAGACAAGCTGTTTATGGAAGTGGATGCCACTCCCGCTTCCAATTCAAAATGTTGTTGTTGTTGTTATGTGACATCGTGTCGCTTGTAACTCATAGCTACCCTGTGTACAAGAGTTTAAACACCATTCCATCCTGTGCCAACCTAGCCACCTCAAAGACACTTATTCTCAAACACACCACTCCAGTCATAGAATCGATCCATCTCATCGAAGGTCTTCCTCTTCTTCACCGGCCCCCCAACCCTCACAAACATGATGTCCCTCTCCAAGGACCAGTCCCTCCTTGCAACATGCCCAAAGTATGTCAGATGAAGCTTCAGAATCCTTTACTCCAAGGAGCATTCCAGCTTCACCTTCTCTAGGACAAACCTGTTTGTTCTCCTAGCAATCCGTGGTATATTCAATACTCTTCTCCAGAACCACAGCTCAAAGGCATCAATTCTCTTTTCATCATCCTTATTCACCATTCAACTCTCTGATGCATAGCACATAATTGCGAAGACTATAGCCCAGATCAGGTGCACCTTAGTTTCCAGCCTGACGTCATTGCTCTTCAGTATTCCTGAGAGTTCCTCACAGCTGATTTTCCCAATGTAGTTCTTCTCTTGATTTCCTGGCTGTTGTTACCAAGATTGTTGACTGTGGAGCCAAGTAAACTAAAACTGTTAACTATCTTAATCTCTTCACCATCCATGCTGATTCTGCCAATTGGCCCGGTGGTGAAAATCTTTGTTTTCTTGATGTTGAGTTTCAATCCATATAAGAGGCTGCAGTCCTTGACCTTCTGCAGCAAGCACTTCAGGTCCTCCTCAGTTTCAGTGAGCAGGGTTGTGTCATCTGCATAACGCAGGTTGTTGATGACTCTTCCACCAATCCTGATGCCACATTCCTCCTCGTACAGCCCAGCGTCTCATATGATTTGTTCTGCATACAGATTGAAAAGATACGGAGACAGAAAACATCCCTGACGAACCCCCTTCTTGATTTTGAACCATGTAGTGTCTCCTTGCTCTCTTCTGATGACTGCCTCTTGGTCCAAGTATAGTTTTCACATTAGCACAATCAAATGTTCTGGGATTCCCATTCTTCTCAGAGTCAGCCACAGCTTGTTGTGATCCACAGAGTCAAAAGCGTTTGTGTAGTCAACGAAGCACAAATAGACATTCTTACAGTATTCTTTGCTTTCTGCTGAGGTCCATCTAACATTAGCTATAATATCCCTAGTTCCACAACCTCTTCTAAATCCAGCCTGCACATCTGACAGTTCTCTGTTGAAATATTGTTCCAAACATTTTTGGATAATTTTCAGCAGAATCTTGCTTGCAAGTGATTAATGATATACAATAATTTCCACACTCCGTTGGGTCACCTTTATTTGGAGTGGGAACAAATACAGATATTTCCAGTCAGTCGGCCAGCTGGCTGTTCTCCAGATTTCTTGGCACAACTTAGTGAGCACATCCAGGGCAGTGTCTGTTTGTTTAAATATGTCAATTGGTATGCCGTCAACTCCTGTAGCCTTGTTTTTTGCCAATTCCTTCAGAGCAATTTGAACTTCCTCCTTTATCACCATAGGCTCTTGCTCATATGTCATTTCATGAAATTCTTCTGTGTCAGCCAATTCCTTCTGATACAGTGACTCTGTGTATTCCTTCCATCTTCTTTGGATACTTCCTGGATCATTCAACATTCTACCCAACGTATCCTTAAGTATTACCACCCTTGACTTGAATTTGTTTTTCAGCTCCTTCAGCTTAAGAAACGCTGAGCAAGTTTAGCCCTTTTGATTTTCTGACTCCAGCTCTCTGCACATTTCATTATAGCATCTTGCTTTGCTGTTCCTGGCTGCCTTTTGAAATTTTCTGTTTAGCTCTTTGATTTCTTTGTTTCTTCCTTTAGCTTTGGCTTCTCGAAGCTCTAATGCAATATTCAGAGGCTCATCTGACATCTATCTTGGTCTTTTCTGCTTTTTCAGCCTTTGTAATGATCTTTTGCATTCTTTATGGAGGATTTTCTTGATATCCTCATAGAGTTCGTTCGGTCTATGCTCATTGGTGCTCAAGGCCTCAAACCTGTTCCTGAGATGGTTTTGAAATTCGAGTGGGATAGACTTAAGATCAAATTTTGATTCCTGTGTACTTGATTTAATTTTCCTCAACTTCAGCTTGAACTTGCATATGAGTAGTTGGTGGTCTATCCCACAATCAGCACCGGCCTGATTTTCACTACTGATATTGAGTTTCTCTACCGAGTCTTTCCGCATATGTAATCTATTTGATTCCTATGCATGCCATCAGGTGAAATCCATGTGTATAGCCTGCATTTATGTTTCTTATAAAAGGTATTTGCAACGAATAAATCATTGAATGTGCAGAACTCTATCATTCTATCTCCAGCCTCATTTCTCTCACCGAGCATGTGTTTTCCAGCCACTGATCATTCTTCCTTGTTCCCAACTTTTGTGTTCAGTCACCCATTATTATTAATGCATCTTGATTGTATGTTTGATCAAGTTCTGATTGCAAAAGTTGGTAGAAATCTTTTTTGGGGGGGAATTGGTGAGGTCAGAGAGGCGGAGCTTTTCTGATCTCCAAAACCTAACCCAGGTTAACTAGGCCACATTAGCCAGCACGCACCTAGAAGCCATTGCCAGAAATTCAAAACAGGCATGTTAAAAAGGTAAAAAAAAAGTTACTTGATCTTTAAAGAGGAAATGTTAGCAAGCTTTGTGGCTTGATAACTGTGAAGGACAGAACAAGTTACTGCTTAGCATGTCTTCATTTTAGTGTCTTCCATCGTGTGATGGTACAACAGTTCCATTAGAAGAATTTAGTAGAATAAGTGTGACATTTGTCCTACAGTCTCTGGTCACAGGGGCTGTTGACCTAAATTCTGTTTATATTATCATCACAATATTTGCTTACTTAAAATCTGTTTGGAAGAAAGACGGACAATCACTTCCCACGTGATTTACAGCTTCCATAAACCCACCAAAGAGCTAGTTATGAGTTGATTCGAACTCAAAGAGAGAGAGAAAAAAATCTCTTCCTTATTCATAAAATGAGAATTATAATAACTTACTTTATGAGTTCCTTGTGGGAAAAAATCCATCAACTTTGAATAAATATTAAATATGTCTGCAATATTGGCGGTTTTATTTAGTGTCAAACAAACCATAGCCATTTGAGATGGACAATGTTTTGTGCTGTTTGACAGTCATCAGTCTCAGCCACTATGAGTATACCTAACAGTAACAACAACTAGCTATTGCCATTGTCATTGTTAGGTGCTGTTGAGTGGAGAACCTATGAAGAACTCATTTGTACCTTTTCTGGTCCTGTACCATCCTCTTTATCTCTGACACATTTGGGCTCATTGCAATAATCACAATGCTCATCTATCTCATTGAGGATTTTCTTCCTTCACTGACCCTCCACCTTTCCAAGAACGATGTCCCTTTCCAAAGACAGCTTCATCTAGCTGCATTACTAAAGGATGAGATATGAAGCTTCACCATCTTAGCTTTCAAGAGAACAACAAACAGGAGTTTCAAGTAAACAGAAACTTCTCTCTTCTTCCTAATTTTTATAGGTACTTTAAATAACACATCAAGATATCTGTACCATATGTTCAGCAAAGCAACTCTCAGCACAGTGGAGAAAATAATTCTTACATCTGTGTTGTCATTCTATATAACAGATGATCATTTGCTGATTTTAGTTATTGCATTCTTTCAGATTTAATGCATGGAAACTTCAAGGCTGGGGAAAAAAATCTTGATTCTTCAGTGCAGTTACAAATGCATATATTCTTCTGGTTGCTGAAATTGTGTGCTTCCTCATCCACCCTGGTTTACTTGTTCCAGCTTCAAATCCATTTTTATAAAACCCTCCGGATGCTATCCTTCTGAGGTATCCTTTGCTTTACTTCTTTTTATGAGAAAATTTCTTGGACTCCTTAAGGCACTGGATTCTCTTATGACAACTTTGAAGCTTGCAGGTTTACAAAGAGCACATTTTCTATGAAGGAAAAAGTACTTTGGTTGGTAATATAGCAGAATTTATAGTCAAATAAATAAATTACCACCTCTGAAGTTTCTTAAGTCATCCCTAAGCATGACATAGGATTGATATTTAGGAAATAACAAAATGGTCTATGATTTTTAAGAACTCAAGACATATAAGCAGGCTCAGAGCCCACAGTACAGCTTGTAAGAGCTAGTTTACATTTATCTGTTTGTTGGCTCCATCTCATACTATTCATCTGTACCAGAAGCAAGTTATTATTTCAGGAATAAGTTTAATACTAGCAATAGTTGTACTTGAAATCTGTATTATGGTATTGCTGATAGTGTTATTTGGTGCCATCATATCAGTTCTGACTCAGAACTGCCTTATGAACTAAAGAAAGAAATACTGCACTATTCATTCTTTCAATCCCCTGTGCTCGAGCTACTTGTTGGAATCATTGTGTCAGTCCTTCTCATTGGTGACCATCTTCTTTTTCTCTGACCTTCTATTTTTCTGAGCATGATATCCTTCTCCAATGAGTGGCATCTCCCTCCCTGCATGCTCCAAGCATGTAAAATAAATTTTACTGTCCTTGTTTTTAAGGAGCACTCTGGCTGCCCTTCTTTCAAAACAGAATTGTATGTTCTTTTTGTAGACCATAGCATATTGAGTTTTCTTCGCTTGCACCACAAGGAAAAGACAATAATTCTTCTTCGGTTTTTCTTATTGCCTGACCAACTTTCACATACATATGAAGCAGCTGAGGATATCATATCTCGGGTCATGCACATCTTAATCTTTAAAGTGACGTCCTTGCTTCTTAGCCCTTTAAAGAAATTCTTACGAGTGAACTTGTCCAATACCATTCATCCTTGGATTTCTTGTCTGCTGCTTTCATGGGTGTTGATTGTGGATCCAAGTAGTTCAATCTTTTCTCCACGTACATGTCTTTTCTCCATGTATCATGATGTTTACCAGCCTGGTCATAAGAAATATTACTTTCTTTATATTGAGGTGTAATCCACACAGAAGGCCACAACTTTTGGCCTCACCAGTAGGTGATTCAAGTCTTCTTTGTTTTTTTCAGACAAGCTTACATCATCTAAATAGCTTATATATTTTTCTAAAAATAATCCAAAAATTACTGGAGCAGTAGTGCATCAACAAAGAACTGCCTTAAATACAAACTTGATTCAGAAGAGACTATGGAATGAGTGACATCATTGTTGATGTGAGGTAGATCTTGACTGAAGGCAGAGAATATGAAAATATGTTTATTTGTATTTCATTTACAATGAAAAGGCATATGACTATATGGATCATAACAAATTATGGTTAAGAAATCCAAAACATTTAATTGTGCTCATTCACAATGTTTGTATGGACTGAGAAGCAGTCATTCTAACATAACAAAGGATGACTTAAAATCAGAAAAGGTACGTGAAAAGGTGCATCATTTTCTCACAATCATACAGTCTGTATGCTAAGCAAATCATTCTATAATCTGGACTATGTTAAGAAGTACATGTCATCAAGTTTGGAATATTGCATTTGGACTTTTTTTAAAATTTCATGTTGTTTTCCCATGATGAATACACAGTGGTGATTAAAAGTGTCAACTCTAGATCTAAACCTCCAGAGTTCTAAATCTACCATTTGTTTGAATTGAAACTATTTAACCTCTCATAGTCTAACACTTTAGCTTTTTTGTTTATTTTCTTGGGGGAAAAAATGCAGCCAGAATAGAATGCTCGTTAGAATAAAATATACTGAGATTTTTCTCACATACTTTGGACATACTACCTGGAGTAACCTGAAGAAGAAATTCATATTTGGTAAGGTAGGGAGTCAGTGAATGTGAGGAAGAGCTTCAATGAGATGGACTTATGCAGTGGCTGGAAAAATGGAATAAAATAATGCCATGACTGTCTGAATAGCACAGGATTGTATTATGTCCTGTTCTGTGCTACATAGAATCTCTATAAGCAGGAGCCAACTGAATTGTACCTAAGCACAACAATATTATCTCACCTCAGTTTCTTCTTCTTCATAATAGAAATTATTACAATATTTTCTGTTTTAACAGGATGAGTAATCTCTTCCCACAAGATTAACTGACTTTGGCAGCCCACTGGAGGGTTGGCTAAGAGTCAGCTTTTACTTGATGGCACATAACATAACAATAGGAATCTCTTGCGGAGTAATGCTTAGGGATTTGTGCTGATGACCCCAAAACTGATGCTGTTGGTTCAACTCCAACACCAACTCCACAGGAGAAAAAGAGATATTTGCTAATTAAACTGGTGTTTTAAATTGCTTTTAATAGTATTTAACACATGCTTTGAACCGTCTCTGACTAATAACAATCCTGCAGGACAAAAGAGAAATAATCATGTATTCAGAAACGGAGGGCCACATCTTTCTCCAGTAGAGAAACTAGTGAGTTCAAACTACCAATCTTTTGCAGTGAAGCACTTAACCACTATGCTTAACCTACTGTCCTTCTCAACACAAGATGAGCACCAAAGAAGTATTCCATAAATGAATAAAGAACATCTCACATTTTATATTTTATCTTTTAAATCACGTGAGCTGAGTGGTAGAGAGGCAAAGGTATTAACATTTACTGTATGTATTTTTATGAGGTGGACAGCATTATGACAATTTCATACATAATTTGTGCTTTTGTAATTTATATTACTGGTTATTTACTGCTAAGAAGCGGTTTTCAGTATGGATTGCACCTCAACATCAATAAAACAAAAATCCTTGCCACTGGGCTGATAGGTGACATCATGGTAGATGGAGAAAAGATTAAAAGAGTCAATGATTTCATCTTACTCGGATCTACAATCAATACACTTGCACCAGAAGTCAAGAGATCAAGACGTATATAACACTGGGAAAATCTGTAGTCAGGGACCTCTCCAGATTATTGAGGGGCCGTGAGGTCAGTTTGTAGACTAAAGTGCTCCTGATTCAGGCCATAGGTTTTCAATCACTTACTATACATCTGAGAGCTGGATCCTGAATAACGATAGAAGAATTGAGGCTTTTAAACAGTGTTGTTGGAAAAGAGTACTGAAAATCCCATTGACTACCAACAGAACAAACAGGTATGCTTTGAGAAGGTGCATCCAGAGTGCTTTTTGGAGACAAAGATGATAAAGCTTTGTCTCAAGGTACTTTGGGCATCTTTCTAGGAAAGATTATTTCTTGGAAAAGGACATCATGCTTGGAAAGGTGGAAAAATGACGAAAATCCTCAACCAAGAGAATTCACACAGTGGCTACAGAAATGGGCTTAATTGTGCCAGAGATTGTGAGGACAATACAGAATAGGACAGGTATGTTTTTCATAAGATTACTATGTTGTTGTTGTTAGGTGTCATCAAATCAAGCATAACCCAAAGCAACCCTATGAAAACCATATCTGAACCTTGTCTTATGCTGTGCCATTCTCACACTTCCTGACACATTAAAGCCCATTGTAGCAGTCGTCATGTCAATCCACCTGATCGAGAGTCATCCTCTCCTTCAATGACCCTCTACTTTTCTAAGGATCATGTCCCTCTCCAAGAAATAACCTCTCCTGAAGTATGTGAAACAAAGCCTCAACATCTTTGTCTCCAAAGAGCACTATGTCTGCACCCTCTCCAAAACATTTGTTTCTCTTTTTAGCAGCCCGTAAGATATTAAGTGCTTTTCTCCAACACTATAGCTCAAAAGTATCAATTCTTATTCTGTCATTATTATTCACTGTGCAGCTCTCAGATGCATAGGAAGTGATTAGACAGACCATGGCCTGAATCAGACACATCTGAATCTCTATGAGTTGTACTTAATTCGAAGATTCCTACCAAAAATAACCAGTGGTGTGTATTCCCATTTTGAATTAAAAAAAAACCATGCTATTTTTTTCTATTTTCTTCCAGCCACAGTGGGGGTGCCCTAAGTAAACTAAAAATTCTAGTCCCATCAGTTTGGAGAAATGTGTCAGAATTCAACTAAAGCAGTGGGATTCATGGTTTGGAGTTTCTTTTTGCTTTCTCATTCTTTCATGGGATGCTTAAACACTCTTTTCACGAGCTTTTAACTGTTAAATCAGACCAATCCAAGATAAACTTCCTTAAACTCAATGATTTAGGATGTTAATTGCTCTGTAATACAGAGATACTTTGATTAATTAACTGGGATATGATGTATATACATTACAAAATATCTGCTACTCCATTTCCAGCCTCTTGCATAAAAGAAAACCCAAAATCTGTTGCAGGCCACTTTCATGGCAACATATGAGAAGGTGAGTTCTAGGACACATGGTTTATTTTAGTCAACTTGACACACCACAAATCCATTGCAGGTATGAAATAAAATAAGGTTTTCATTTACTGCTTAGGAATATGGAGCACATTTTAATAGGGATTCTTATTTCACTCTCATAAAAGCCTTTTAACATACAAATACCCTTTTATGAGTGACAAAACAGAGGCTGATATGCTTTAAATAAATAGCTCAAGTCACAAACCTAGTAAGTATATGAATTAAAAAAATAGCTAAATTTAGAATTCAGTGCTACTGTAGAAGAATATTGCTCATCTATAGCTCTGGCTACCAAAGTGCTATTAAAAATCTGATTCCAATCCATGAGCTGCTCCACAGGAGAAGGATGGGCAATCTCCTTCCATGGGATTACTGCTTCCGATTACCGACTTGCCTGGCTCAGCTATGGGTTGGTTCCAACTCAATGATACACAACAACAATAACAACTACACTGTCATGCTTAAGAACAAAAAGAAATAACTTGAAACTGCTAGTTGAACTGAGCCAACTGAGGTAAATATTAAGTCATTGTTGTTGGTGTTGTTATGTGCCATTGAGTCACCTGTGACTCATAACAACTCCATTTAAAATAGTCCTGAACACTGCTCTAGCCTGAGCCAACCTCATTGTCTCTGACCCACCTATTCTCAATACCCCAGTCACTGAGTTAATCCATCTCATTGAAGGTCTTCCTCTCTTGTGCTTTCTCTCCACCCTCCCAACTACAATGTCCCCCTGCAAAGACCGGTCCCTTCTTGCAATATTTCAAAAGTATGTCAGAAAAAGTTTCAGAATCCTTGCCTCCAAGGAGCAGCCTGGTTTCACCTTCTTCAAGATGAACCTGTTTGTTCTCTTAGCAGTCCATGGCATATTCAATACTCTTTTGCAGCACTGCAGCTCAAAGGCATCAATTCTCTTTCTATCATCCCTAGTCATTGTCCAGCTTTCTAATGCATAGCCTGTAATTGGGTATACCATGGCCTGTATCAGGTGCACCTTAGTGTACAGACTGACATCATTGCTCTTCAGTACTCTGGAAATGTCCCTGACAGCATATTTTCCCAAAGCAATTAATCTTTTGATTTCCTGGCTGCTGGTACCACGAGTACTGCGGTTTTGAGCAAACAAAAATGTTAACAATGTCAATCTCTTCACTATCTATCATGATACTGCCAATCGTTCCAGTGGTGAGAATGTTTGTATTCTTGATGTTGAGCTTCAACCCATATTGAAAGCAACAGTCCTTGACATTTTGCAGCAAACACCCAAGGTCCCCCTCAGTTTTAACAAGCAAGGTTGTGTCATCTGCATAACGTAGGTTTGCTGATAAGTCTTCCTCCAGTACTAATGCCACATTCCTCCTCATAGAGCCCTGTTTCTCGGACAATCTATTCCTCATATAGATTAAAAAGAAATGGAGATAAGACACATCCCTAGCATGCTTCCTTCCTGATTTTAAACCACGCATTGCTTTCTTGCTCTTTTCTGATGACTGCCTCCGACATGAATTAGCACAAAAGAACTTATTATTTTCAGTCCTTTCACCAAATTCTATTTGTAGGCTCTTATGATTTTTTATATTTTAATTAGAATTTAGGAATTATTATCTGCCAAAGGGGATATATATATATATGAGAGAAATGAACACATATGAATGCTATTCTAAGAATAAAGTCTTTCACATTTTGGGTAACTCTTCATTGAACTATTTTTTTAATCTTTTTCTAGTTCTGTGATAGATCATGTGATTCTTACTACTATAGATGAAAATATATAGCTATACTCTCATTATACTTGCTATTAAATGATATATGCTGCTGTTTCTGCTAAAAGTGATTTGTTTAATCTTCTGAGAGTGCATAGTGTATTTACGTGGTGTATTTCATCAACACTATAATTTAAGTGAATTGATACTTTGTTATTTTATATTCCTTTTTTTTTGTATAATCTTCACATCATATCCCAGTTAATCCTCACAGAAAGACCAGGAAAGTTACTATGTCCTTATTTTACTGATGAAAAAAAAAAAGACTGTGAAATAAGATATTAAATTTATTTTGTATCTACAATTAACACTCATAATAACAACAGTAAAAAAAAAGTTAAATTGGGAAAATACACTATTTTTTAGGACCTCTCCAAGGGGTTAATGAGTAAATGTGTCAGTTTAAAGACTAAGGTGTGGCAAATTCATGCTAGAATACTTTTAATTACTTATTCTGTTCAAAGTTGGGCAATGAATAAGAATGGCAGAAGAAACTCAGTGTCTTTGATTTGTATTGTTGGTCAGGAGTATTGAATCGCTCATTGAACTGAGAACAGATTAAATAAGTCTGTCTTGGAGGAATTTTGGCCAAGGTGTTCCTTAGAGGAAAGGTGACTGAAATTTTGTCTTACATATTTGAGTTTGTTGACTGAAGGGACAAGTGCTTGGAAAAAGACATGCTGAGAGAGATGGAGATCAGATATAGAGAAGAAGGCCTTTAGTAAGATGGGTTGACATACTAACTTTAATAATTCGAGTTTATCAAAGATCATGAGGATGGCACCAGATATGGCAAATTTTAGACTTGTGGTTCATTGAATTGCTATGAGTTTTAGCCAACTCAGCGTCACGTAACAATAGCACCTTCATGTGCAGAAGAATTCAAGCCCAACCAGATCTAACTAACTCCTATGTCTAGATGCTTAGTCACTAAGCAAAGATCACAGAGACAGACTTTAGTACAAATCAATATATTAAAGCTATAAAGTTGTCTATTTTTGAAAACAGGGTGTGATGTTTTAAAAAGGCAATTTTCATAAAATTATTGTATTGATTTTCAGTCAATCAACTCAAGTAAAGTATTAAAAGTGAGTCGATGGTACTCTTTTGAGACATTATCCTAAGGCTATGAATAAATTATCTTCATGAAATTTATTTTTAATGCTCTTTGGTGAGAAGAGTTCAGTCTTGAAGCCACAAAACCATCTACGTCGGCACTCTGCCACTAATTCTAGCTCCTCCTCCCCTTGATCCATCATGATCAATTCTAATTTTGTAAGAGGCTCTTCAAACATTCATTTAGTGACACACAATGAAACTTCAGAAAAACATTTTGAATGGGAGAATAGTATACAGTCACAACATCATATAATTGCAATTACAATGAACAGTTAATTTTGGGTTAATACTAGAAACTAAGGCAGTGTCTGCAAACACAGAGCACCTTTATTAATTAGACTCTTGGTTTTCATTTTATAGTTTAAAAAATAGCCATCTCGCTCCAATTATTCTAACTGTATGCTTTCATAATGCATGTTTGAGAATATGTGAAAATACTGAGTGAGACTGGACATTGAGAAAACGAAAGCTTTAGAACTTGCTTATATTCTCACAATCCTAGCATTTTAGATTTTAGAGCTATGCTATGAAGATTACAAGAAGCAATAGAAAATTAAATTCCAGTTTCAAAATGTGATTCTTGTTAGCAATATAAGTTTAAAGGTTGGTTAATGAGTGTGCTTTTGATATTGAAGTTTATTCACTTAAGTTCAGTCTTATATTATGAGGCATTTATATTTATTTAGACACACACTCAGATCTTTTTACATGAGGATTGCAGTTTTCATCGGAACTGCCTGTTTCAGAGTTCACCATGAGTCCTTTGGATGTCAATATTTTGAATGCCTATACCTAAAGCTTTAAGTACCTGGGAGAAAAGACCTAATTTGATCACAGGGTCAATCAGCAAGCTCCATAGAATAATTAAGGAAAGGAAGGAATGAAGGGAGGAAGGAAGGAAATTAGCAAGGAAGGAAGAAAGAAAGAAAAAAAGATGCTCTTAAGTATACTGATCAACAACAAAGAATCTAAAGTTGGACTATTCTGATATTCTGAGAATCTTGGCCCAGCTTCTAGGCTTACATTTTTATGTGATTTGAATTTTTTTACTTTAAAAACATATGATTACATCCTTATGATTAAATTAAAACAAACCTGAGATCTTCTTTGCCATCTGCTCTACCATTTCTAGAAAGAATATAAAATAACATATTGTCTTCTAAATGAAAATGAGAATCACAGAGAGGAAGTGGATAAAGTATGGTCACATAGTTGTTGTTAGGTGCCATCAAGTTGAATACAACTCAGGGTGAACCTATGAACAGCCAACCTGAATCCTGCTTGTCCTGTGCCATCCACATCATAGCTGACACACTAAAGCCCACTGCTGATGTCACCATCTCAATCCTATTTGAGGGTTTTCCTATCCTTCACTAACCCTCCATGTTTCCAAGTATGATGTCCCTATCCAATGAACAGCCTCACTTAGCTATATGTCCAAATTATAAAAGACAAAACTTTGTCATCTTTGACTTCAAGGAGCACCCTGGCTACATATTTCCCTGTTATTTTGGCTGTCCCTGGGGTATCCAGCATTTCTCTCCAGAACCACAACTCAAAGGCACCAATTCTTCTAGAGACATCCATATTTATTGTCCAGCTCTTTGATGCATAGCAAGTGACTGAGAAGATCATAGCCTGACTTAGGTGCATCTTAGTCTGACATCATTGCTCTTCAAAACTCTGGAGAGGCCTCAAATAAGTTTTGTAACTAACGTCAAAAACCCTAATGAATGAATGGAAAAACAATCAGTTTTGTAAACTTTTCATCAAATCACAATAAAAAGAAAAAATGCTTTCTAAATTTTAGTAGTTGTCTTGAAGGGAATTCCTTTCATTTATGATGTAGGGAAGTTGTGCTTCAAAATTTTTAATATCTGAATTTTCCAGAAGTAGATCACCAGGCATTTCTACCCAGACGTCTCAGGATTGATGGGCACCTTAAATGCATTGGTTAATTATTTGCTGTGATAATTGTTTTCCACTACCAGGGACTCTACTTCAAAATAAGAAAGGGTGTCGGGTTTTCTTGCTGTTCTTTTTCAATTTGCTGGAGATATTGGGTTAGAGAGTCAATAGTCTGTTTTTCCTGTCTTTTGATGTG
>NW_006399953.1:3237308-3253275 GCF_000299155.1 Elephantulus edwardii
AGGTAGAGAGAATAGTGCAACAATGAATGAATGGAAACCCAAAATCTCTGTAAATGTTTATGAAAATTAATAAAATATAATTATAGAAAAAAATTAAGAAGAGGTTGTTACAGAATGTAAAAAAAAATAAGAAATGATCTTTAAAGAAGATTAAGAAGGAGTCTATCTGCAAATAATCTTGGCAAGATGAACACAATTTTGTGTGAAGTTGAAAAAAGAATGTTTACATAAATAGAAAAATAAAATTCACACTGAAGAAATGACGCTGTCACTCCCTTTAGGCATGGATATCACTTTTATATGAAGAGAACACATGTAAAAGGCTTAACAAATTCACAAAGTCCTTGCTAACAGTAAATAAATTTTGAAAGGAAATAATGGAGCAAGCACCTTGATTGAGTTGTTTCTATTGTGAGTCGTAAGATATTTAACAATGTTTGTATTGCTTCTGGGAAAGAGTGGAGAAGTAAAGGAGAATGAGAAGGAAATAAACTCTTAGACCTTCATTTATTTTGCAGTTTGCCTCTTAAAGTAGAATTCAGTACCTAGTCTTTACTTAGGTATCAACAGATTTTCTGGGAATCTGGCCTTAATTAATGATCTTTGTTATAGATTAATGGAATGAAAGTATCCTTTTTTTAAAGCTTCTCACATATACGTTTTTCTCCCTGTTCCTCCTGTCACCACCAAAATCTTCAATCCCAAGATTTCACTCCCTCCCTCCCTCCTCTCAGATCCCCTCCCCTTCCTTTTCCCTTTTTGTATAACCATACACATCTTACTGATTACTCTTCTATTTTTACAATAATGGTCTTATGCTGTATTTGTTCTTATAACACTGATTTAGTTCACTCAGTGTAATATCCCTTCATGTCTCCCATGTTATATAATATTTTTCAAAATCATTGCTCTTTGGTGCTGCATAGTATTCCATCATGGGAATGTACCATAGTTTCTTAATCTACTTCTTAGTTGATACACATTTGGACTGTTTCCATGTTCTTGCAATTGTGAATAAGGCTGCTATGAACATTGTTGTAAAAATCTTGGTTTGCAACTCAATTCTATTTTCCTTGGGTACATTTCTAGCAGTGGGAATAATAACTGGGTCGTATGGCAGTTTTATGTTCAGTTTTTGAGATCATGCTAAATTGCCTTCCAGAGTTGTAGCACTTTACAATCCTACCAAAAGTGTATGAGAGTTCTAATATCTCCACAACCGCTCCAACTTGTTGCTTACTGTCTGGCTAAACTTTTTCACTGCTACTGGGATGGGATTTTATTCCATTGTATTTTTGATTTGCATCTATCTTGAAGAAATTCACAAAATCATTGGCAATGTGAAAGTAGCATTTTGTGATCTGTTTATTAACAAAGTCCAATATCCTATTTTCCCTTTCCATCTACAATCGTAGAATAAGATCCATCCCATTTTTGTTTCCAATTGAGTTCAATTCAAGGCAGCCCTACGTGTTTAAAAGAAGAACTAAGTGCCAGAGGATTTTCAGTGACTGATGTTTTGGACACATATTAATAGTTCTTCCTTTCAAGATATCTTTTGCTGGAATTGAACTTCCAAACTTGCAGTTAGCATTTAGATATGTAATTGACTTTTACCGGCTAAATAATTTCAGGCAATCATCAACGGAAGTAAAATACATTGAAGGTCAGCTATAGACAAGACAGTCTACCACCTGCTATGTTATTAAAGGGTAATTGGCATATTAATAACACTCTGGAAATAGTCTTGGAATTAGAAATCTGGAGTTTGAGTGCCAGGCGCTATATGACTTTGAGTGAACTACAAATGAGCCTTGATTTTCTCCTCTTTAAAATAGGGATAATAATAACAGATAACATTAACTATTATCATAATGGTTATGTCATTTTTTTTCTTCATAGTTTCAAACATACTAAAAGAAAATATATATGAAAATTGTATACATTTAGATGGTCCTTTAAAATTACTTATTATAGTTATTCCTTTGATACTGCTTTTGTCTCATATTGTTTTATAGTCTACAAAATTTCAGCTCTTAACAATTTGCCTTTTCTGTGACTTCACAACCCAGTGACTAGGTGAGAGTTGGCTAGAACTGTAAACTCTTTTGAGTATACTTTTTGGACGTTTTGATATCTTGCTAGATAGTCAGCTCTCCCACTTGACATGACAGCATAGCGCTTGTGAAGGTTATCGTGTGATGCTACTTTGGAGCTAAATAAGTATAATGGTGACAAGAACTCTTCTACAGTAGCACAGTCTCAACTCATAAGTATATTCAAATTTAACCTAAATGGTTTAAATAATAATTTCTTCAATAATAGCTCCGTGGTAACAATGATGTTAAAAGATTATTGAGTAATCATCCACATAACACAAACTATGTAATTTTTACCTTGGTCATATTGGTTTGTAATATATGTTGAGTTAGAACAAACTCATCACTGACCCTCCAGTTGGTTTTAAGAACTCGTAAATCACACAGGAACAGATTTCTCATCTTTTATCAATGAAGTAGCTGGTAGATTCAAACCATGCAACTTCCTGTCAGCAGTAAAACTCCTTACCACTAAGCCATCAGAGATCCCTCTTCTATTGATTCCTGTTTTTATGTGCTGGTGAGTCCCTTGTGACTCATAGAGACCCTATGCAATAGCTTTGAATTCTACCCTATCTCGACCCACTCTCACTGTCTCCAACACACCTGACCCCATTACCCCAGTTACAATTACAATCCATCTCATGCATGGTCTTCCTCTCTTGCAGTGCCCCTCCATCCCTTATAAGCATGATATCCTTCCCCAAGGACTGGTCCCTCTTGGCTTCATGCCCAGTATACAAGATGGAATTTCAAAATCCTTGCCTCCAAGGAGCAACTTGGTTTCACTCTCTCCAGAACAATCCTGTTTCCTTGGCAGTCCATGGTGTATTCTGTCATTGTTGCTTATTGCCAATCTCTTTGACATATAGCAGGTGATTGAGAAGACCTTGGCCTGAATCAAGGTCACCTTCATTTTTAAACTGACGTCTTTACTCTTATTATCTAGGGAGAGTCTCTGACAGCAGATTTGCTCAATTCAACATGTCTCCTGATTTCCTGACTGCTGGTACCATGAGTGTTGATTGTTGACTTAAGCAAGAAGAAATCATTGATAGGTTCAATCTTTTCTTCATCTATCATTATGTTGACTGTTGGCTCTATGGTGAGGATCTTTATTTTCTTGATGTTGAGATCCATACTGAAGACTGTAGTCCTTGATCTTCTGCAGCACATGTTTCATATCCTTCTCACTTTTAGCAAAAGCTGAAGTTCAATCAGCACTGAAGTCACTGGCAAAAAATAAGGCACTTAGGACGGATGAAATACAAACTGACATGTTTCAACTATAGATTCAGCCCTTGATGGGCTCGCCAGTTTGTGCTAGGACATTTGGAGCACAGTGACCTGGCTGACTGACTGGAAGAAATCCATATTTGTCCCAATTCCCAAGAAAGATGATCCAAAAGAAGATGGAAATTGCCAAGCAATATAATTAATAACTCATACAAACAAAATATTGTTGATGACCATTCAAAAGTGGGTAGAACAGCACATTGACAAGGAACTGACAGAGGTAGAGGTACAAGCTGGTTTTAGAAGGGGCTGTGGCAGCAGGTCTATTATTGCTGATACTAAATTTATACAGGCTGTAGAGAATATCAAAAGAACATATATTTGTATTATATTGACTATGCAAAGGCATTTGAATTTGACTGTGTGTGTGTCAAGGCAAACTGTGGCTCACTTTGAGAAGAATGAGGATCTCAGAACACTTAATTGTACTCATACAGAATCTATACCTAGACAAAGGGGCTGTTGTGCAAACAGACCAAAGGAACAGTGCATGATTTACCATCAGGAAGGATGTGTGTCAGGGTAGTATCCTTTGCCCAAACTTTTTCAATCAAAATAATAAGCAACTAATTGACAAATCTAGACTCTGTGAAGATGAATGTGGCATCAGGATTAGAGGAAGACTCATCAACAATCTGCATTAAGCTAATACTTTCACAGCACTCAGAGATATAGGGTGCTACTTAAGGACAGAAGACACATGGTACTCCACAGGAGAGAGGTGGGCAAAATCCTCCCATGAAATTAAACTGCTTGTGAAAACATGCTGGGGAGTCAGCTATTAGTTACTTCTGACTCAACAGTACACAAAACTTTTGAGGACTGAGATTCAGAATTTGAATCATTTTGGCTTCAGTTTTCTCATGAGGATAATAATAATACCTAACTCACAGAATTGTGTAACTTAATAAAACTGATATTATAATAATTCATTGTAATTAATAATATTATAATAAGTAATTTTAACAGTGCTTGGAACACAGGCTTTCTCTAGAAGTGTTAACTACTACTTTAAGTGATTAGAATGTACTGTTATTGTGGGTTAACTTGTCCACATTCACTATCAGAAAATTTTTTGGTTGCTCTTGGGTGCTATGGAGTCTTACAATCAATAGCGACAATATGAACAACATATATGAATCTTGCATTACCCTGTAACAACCTTATAATCTCCAATATATTGAAGTCCATTGTTACAGTCATGGCATCAGTCCATCTTATTGGGACTCGTCCTCTATTCTCTGACACTCCAGTTTTCTGCACATGATGTTCTTTTCCAAGGACTAGTCCATCTCAAAAACATTCTTGAAATATATGAAACAAAATTTCACTATTCTTTCCCCTAAAAACCAAGGTGATTTCTCCAATACAACACATATTTAGATTTTTCGACTGCTGGTCTTGATAGTGTGTTTATGTATATTATCCAGTGATAAAGATTACTATTAGACTATAAACAGTTATATATTTTAAGAATACATCAAACTTAATTTGCTCACCAGAGAAACAGTAGTAAAGTAAAAATTCAAAGTTTGATGTGCCAAGAGTCTATCATCTCCTAAGAGAAAAAACAATCTACCTTTGTGGTGGAACATGAAGACCAAGAGAAGAACAATTCTGAAATCCTCTAAAATCAATACCAAAGGAAGTCTAAGGCAGAGTGTTCTCTCTTAAGATTATCAGGAATGGCCAGATGAGAGACAAGGATTCAAAATTGAATGGAAGGAATCTCCTTTGAACCTGGCAAAGGAGAGAAGCTGATTAGAAAATGTGGATGAGAAAAGACCAGAAAAGTTGTTAAGAGAAAGGAGGTATGTTGACAATATCTCACCTATGCATAGGAGCCAATTATAATGACAGAAAATGTTCAAGTTGCACTGAAGGCATTGGCAAAAAATAAGGCCTCTGAAATTGATGGGACACTAATTGACATGTTTCAACTAACAGATGCAGTTCTAGAAGGGCTCACCAATAAATGGCAGGGAATTTCGAGAACAGCTGTCTGGCTGACTGATGGGAAGAAAGCCATATTTATTCCCATTCCAAAGAAGGGTTATCCAACAAAGCGTGGAAATTATCACACAGTAGCATTAATATCACATGCAAGAAAAATATTGCTGAAGATAATCTAAAACCTTCTGTAACAGTACATGGACAGAGAACTGCCAGAAGTTCCAACTGGGTTTAGAAGCAGGAATGGCACCAGATATATCATTGCTGATGTCAGATGGATTCTGATTGAAATCACAGAATACCAGTAGAATGTCTATTTGTATCTTATTGACTATATAAAAACACTTGACTGTGCAAATCACAACAAACTATCACAAACATTGAGAAGAATGGGGATCCCAGAATGCTTAATTGTGCTCATGAAAAGTCTATTCCTATACCAAGAAGCTGTTGTTCAAAAGGAGGAAGGGAATGGTTTAAAATTAGAAAAGATGTATTTCAGGGTTATACCATTTATCTGTATCTTTTCAATCTGCATAGTGAGCAAAAGAAAAAATTGAGAAGCTGGACTCTATGAAGGAAATTGTGGCATCAGGATTGGAGGAAGACTCAACAACCTACACTGTGCAGAGGATGAAGCCTTGCTTGCGAAAAGTCAAGAGAACTTACTGCAGAGGATTACATCTCAACATCAAGAAGACCAAATGCTCAATTGTCAGTGATTTCATCTTACTTGGATGCACAATCAACACCCTTGATACCAGAATATTAGGAGACATATTGCTTTGCGCAAATTTGCGGTTAGGGATCTCTCCAAATTAGTAAGGAACAACAATGCCCATTTGAAGACTAAAGTACACATGATTCAGGCCGTGCATGGTCTTTTCTATAACTAGCTATGTATCTGAGAGCTGGACCTTGAATAACAATGATGGAAGATGAACTGATGATTTTGAGTTGTGATGTTTGATAAAAACACTGAATATCCCATGGAATGCCAAAAACAACAACAAAAACAAAACCTACCAAACATCCCAAACAGATATGTCTTAGAAAAAAGTGCAGCCAGAGTACTCATTGGAGGCAGAATGGCAAAGCTTCATCACACATATTTTTGACATTTTTGCTAAGAAAGTCTATTCCTTGTAAAGAGGTTGAAAATGTAGAAAATCAGTGAAAGAGGGGAAGACATTCAATGAAATGGATTGACACAGTGATTGCAGAATTGGCTTAAGTGCTTCATAGATGATAAGGATGACACAGGATATGGCAATGAATCTTATTTTACTCAACGGCACCTAAAAATAACAACAACAGCAACAACTGTGTTTTATCTAGCCACTGCAAAATGAAAGGAAGAGATGTATAATGCATTAAGGTATTACATTTTTCAAATGTCTGAATTTTTTTCTGGATAATTTTTGCTGTGATAGAGAGATACACACATATAAACACACTTATGGAAGAAAAGGCCTAGATGGATGTTGAAAGAGACTCTGAATATTGCACTAGAACACCGAAAAGCAAAAGGAAAGGGAAGAAATCCGGAAATTAAGGAGATGAATTAAAGATTTCAGATGGTCTCTAGGGAAGATAAAACAAAATATTTGTATTAAATGTGCGAAGAGCTGGAGTCAGGAAATCAAAAGGGATGATTTCTATCCACATTTTTTAAGCTGAAGGACCTGAAGAACAAATTCAAGCCTACAGTAGCAATACTTAAGGATGACAGAGGCAGAATATTTAATGATACAGGAAATACCAAAAGAAGATAGAAGGAGTATACGGAGACCAAAAGAAATTGACTATCAGAGAAGAATTTAATGAAACAACATATGACAAATAGGCAATGGTGATGAAGCAGCATGCTCAAGCTGCTCTGAAGGAATTGGCACAAAAAAAGGCCCCAGGAGTTTATGGAATACCAATTGATATATTTCAACAAACAGATGCTACCCTGAATGTGTTCACCATATTGTGCCAAGAAATCTGAAGGACAACTACCTGGCCAACTGACTGAAAGAGATCCATATTTATTCCCATTCCAAAAAAAGCTGACTCTACAGAATGTCAAAATTATCTAACACAAGGAAGATGCTGCTTAAGATTATAAAAAAAATCCCTGACTGCAACAGTACATTGACAGAGAACTTCCAGATCTGTGAGCTGGATTTAGAAGAGGCCCTGGCACTAGGCACATCATAACCAATACTAGATAGATCTTTGCAGAAAGCAGAGAGCCAGAAGAATGCCTACTTTGTTTCATTGACTTGCCGATAACCTTGAAAAGAATGGGAATCCCAAAGCACCTAACTGTCATGCAGAACCTATATTTGGACCAGGAAGCAGTCTTCAGAACAAAGCAAGGAAACACTGCTTCAAAACTAGGAAAGGAGTGCAGTATCATGATGGATGAAGAGGAGATTGAAACTGTCAGCAGTTTCATCTTGCTTGGATCCACGATTAACACCCTTGGTATGAACAATCAGGAAATAAGGAGACACATTGCACCGGGAAAATCTGCAGTTAGGGACTTTTCCAAATTATTGAGGAGTAGTGATATCACTATGTGGACTAAGGTGCATCTGATTCAGGCCATAGTCTTTCCAAGTAGTAGCTATGCATCTGAGACCTGGAAAACGCCCAAGGATGACAGAAAGAGAATTGATGCTATTGAGCTGTGGTGTTGGAGAAGAGGACTGAACATCCCATGCATGGTCAAGAGAACAACCAGATATGTTTTAGGGAGGGTGCAGCCAGAAGGTTCTTTGGAGGCAAGAATTATGAAAGTTCACTTCATATATTTTTTTACATGTTGCTAGGAGTTTCTATTCCCTGGAAAGGAACATGATGTTGGGAAGTGCAGAGGGTCAATGAAGGAGAGGAAGACCCTCAAGCAGGTAGACTGACACAGTTGACTGCTGCAATGGCATTTTGTGTGTCAGGAAGTGTGAGGATGGTGCAGGACAAAACATGGTTAAGATCTTTTGTTCATAGCATTTTTGTCAGTCATACTTACCTCAATGGCACCTAACAACAAGAAAAATTAGAGTACCACTCATAGAGACCCTATAGACAATAGATTTGAACCCTATGCTTGCACGTGCCATCCTCACACTTTCTGACACACAAAAGCCCATTGCTGCAGTCACTATATCAATTCATCTTGTGGAGTATCTTCCTTTCTTTTGCTGACTCTCCACCTTTCCAAGCCTGACATCCTTCTCCACAGACTAGCCTCTCCTAGCCACACACCTGAAGTATGTGAGACGGAGCTTTATCATCTTTGCCTCAAAGGAGCACTTTGACATCACTTTCTCCAAACATATGTTTATTATTTTGGCAGTCCATGGGTCATATAACACTTCTCCAACATAACAGTAGAAATGGATACATTGTCTTCTGTTATACTTATTATGTGTATTATTGTTGTTGTTAGGTGCTGTCCAGCATAGTATGGTCTACAGTAACCACATAAACAACAAATTTTTTGTACTTCCCCCCCCCACTAGTTTATTTAAAAAACTACAATACAAATTAGAACCAATTCTTTCATTTTCCCTCACCTCCCGCTCATAATATTATATAACCCAATGATCAATTCCCCCTCCCACTACACATCCACCTTCTTCTGCTAGAGCCTCTCCCACTCCTCCTGGACCCTTATATTCATTCTATAGTAACAGATTTATACAATATTTATCCTTGTGGGGCTGAGTTAGTTCACTTAGCATAATGCTCTCCAGTACCTCCCAAGTTAAGTAATAATTTACAAAGTTATTGCTCCTGCGTGCTAAACAACAGATTTGAACCCTATCCTCACATTTCCTGATATATTAGATCCCATTCCAACAGTCACCTTGTCAATCCACCTGGTTGAGGATCTTCCTCTCCTTCACAAATATCCTATCTTTCTAAATATTATGTCCCTTTCCAAGGAATAGCCTCTCCTAACAACATGCCTGAAGTACGTGAGGCAAACCCTCATCATCTCAGCCTCCAAAGAGCACTCTGGATATACTCTCTCCAAGACATATTTGTTTATTCTTTTGACAGTCCGTGGGATGTTAAGTACCCTTCTCCAACACCACAGATCAAAGGCATAATTTCTTCTTCTGTCACTCTAATTCACTTTCCAGCTCTCAGATGCACAGCAAGAGATCAAAAACACTATGGCCTAAATCAGACACACCTTAGTCCTCAAACTGACATCATTATTCATCAATAATTTGAAGAAGTCTCTAACTGAAACTTTCTCAATGCAATATATCTCTTGATTTCTTGACTGACCAAGGATATTAATTGTGGATTCAAATAAGATGAAGTTGTTGACAGTTATATCTTTTCTCCAGATGTTGCCTATTGGTCCAGTGGTAAGAATATTTGTTTTCTTGGCACTAAAACACAATCCATAATGAAGGCTGTGTTCTTTGATCTTCTGCAACAAGTGCTATAAGTCCTCCTCACTTTCAGCAAGGAAGGTTACGTCTTCTGCATAATGAGGTTATTGATGAGTCTTCCTCTGATCCTGATGCCACATTCCTCTACATAAAGTCCAGCTTCTCGAATATTTTTTTCAGCATACAGATTGAATAGGTGTGAAGAGAGAATACAAATACAACCTTGAAGCTTTTTCTCCTTAATTTTAAACCATGTCATTAGAACAGGGTGGGGAGACACTGGATGGTTCAAAATCAAGAAAGGGGTCCATCAGGGATGTATTTTGTCTCCATACCTTTTCAATCTGTATGCAGAACAGATCATCCAAGACGCTGGGCTGTACGAGGAGGAATGTGGCATCAGGATTGGTGGAAGAATCATCAACAACCTGTGTTATATGGATGACACAAACCTGCTTCCTGAAACTGAGGAAGACCTGAAGTGCTTGCTGCAGAAGGCCAAGAACTGCAGTTTTCAGTATGGATTGAAGCTCAACATCAAGAAAACAAAGATTCTCACCACCTGGCCAATTGGAAGAATCAGTATGGATGGTGAAGAGATTAAGATAGTTAACAGTTTTAGTTTACTTGGATCCACAGTCAATTCTCTTGGTAACAGCAGCCAGGAAATCAGGAGACGAATTGTATTGGCAAAGTCAGCTGTGAGGGATCTCTCAAGATTACTGAAGAGCAACAGCATCAGGCTGGAGACTAAGGTGCGCCTGATCCAGGCTATCATCTTCACAATTTCGTGCTATGCACCAGAGAGTTGTACAATGAATAGGTATGATAGAAAGAGAATTGATGCCTTTGAGCTGTGGTGCTGGAGAAGAGTGTTAAATATATCATGGACTGCTAGGAGAACAAACAGGTTTGTCCTGGAGAGGGTGAAGCTGGAATGCTCCTTGAAATTAAGGATTCTGAAGCTTTGCCTGACATACTTTGGGCATGTTGCAAGGAAGGACTGGTCCTTGGAGAGGGACATCATGTTTGGGAGAGTGGAGGGACGTCACAGGAGAGGAAGACCCTCAATGAGATGGATCAGTTCTGTTAGTGGAATGGTGGGAATGAGTGTGTTTGAGGCAGTGAGGTTGGCACAGGATTGAACGGAGTTTAGGGCTCTTGTACATAGGGTCGCTATGAGTCGCAAGTGACTTGATGGTACATAACAACAATGGCAACAACAACAGTGTTTCCTTGCTCTGTTCATACAACAGTCTCCAGGTCTAAATATAGATTTTGGATGAGCACAATAAAGTGCTCTGGGATTTCTATTCTTCTCGACATTAGCCATAACTTGTTATGATTCACACAGTTAAATATTTTTGCATAGTTCATAAAGCATAAGCAGACATTATTCTAGTATTCTTTACTTTCCACCAGGATGCTTACCCATGGTGCAATGACCTTGTCTAAACCTTACTTGAACTTCTACCAGTTTCCTATCTATGCCCCGTTCTAGGCAGTTCTGAATGATCTTCAGCAGTATTTTACTTGCATGTGACATTAATGATATTGTTTGATAGCTTCCACATTCTGTTGGATCACTTTTCTTGGAAATGAATGGGATCAAATAAAGACCTCTTCCAATCCACTGGTCAGACAGCTGTCCTCTTGATTTCCTGGCACATACTGCTGAGTGCATCCAGGGCTGCATCTGTTAACTGAAATAAGTAAATTGGTATGCCATGAATTCCTGAGGCCTTATTTTTTGCCAGTGGTTTCAATGCAGCTTCCACTTCCTCCTTCATTACCATTGGCTCCTGTACCATTGGCTCCTGTACATATGGAACTTCCTGAAATTTTTCAATGTCAGTCAGTTCTTTTTTGATACATGATACTGTGTATGCCTTCTTTCTTCTTTTGATCCTTTGTAGGACATTCAATATATTGTCCATAGCACCTTTCATTATTGTGACTCTAGGTTTGAATTTATTGGTTTTTTTTTTAGTTTAGAAATGCAGTGTGTTCTTCCCTTGTTTGTCTCCAATTCCAAATCTTTGTATATTCTATTATAATACTTTTCTTGTCTTCTCAAGCTTGCCTTTGAAATCTTTTTTTCAGCTCACTTAGTTCATCATGTGTTTCCTTTGCTTTGGCGTCGGAAAGGGTCAATTCTAAGTTCTATTCTGAAATATAATGTTGTGGGTGATAGGATATAATTCATACACATGTAAGAAAGACTCATTAACACAACTATTATTCAAATATACACTCCTACATCTAGAAGCCAAATAAAAAGAAATTTTCAGAGTTTCTTCTGACACCTATTTAGGTTTTAATTACAAACTAAATAGTAAACATATTTAGTTACACATTAAACTGTTTGTTATATTTGGAGAAAATATTGTTCTAATTGGTATAGAGCTTGTCAATCAGTTCACTATAATGAGATAACTTGTGAGTTGCCGTGACACTGAAAGCTTTGCTGCTGGTGTGTCAAATGTCACAAGGGTAACTCACAGTTGACAGGTTTATGTAAAGTTTACAGATTAGGACAGACTAGGAAGCAGGATTGACCAACCATTTCTTAAATAACAGGCCTCTTGAAAATCCTGTGAACAATAGAGGAACACGGATAGTCAGCATCAGTATGGATGGTGAAGAGATTGAGATAGTTAACAGTTTTAGTTTACTTGGCTCCACAATCAACACTCTTGGTAACAGCAGTCGAGAAATCAAGAGACGAATTGCATCGGGAAAGTTAGCTGTGAGGGACCTCTCAATAGTACTGAAGAGCAACGATGTCAGACTGGAAACTAAGGTGCTCCTGATCCAGGCTATAGTCTTTGCAATTATATACTATGCATCAGAGAGTTGGACAGTGAATAGAGTTGATAGAAAGATAATTGATGCCTTTGAGCTGTGGAGCTGGAGAAGAATGTTGAATATACCATGGACTGCTAGAAGAACAGTTTTGTCCTGGAGAGGGTGAAACTGGGAGGCTCTTTGGAGTCAAGGATTCTGAAGCTTCATTTGACATATTCTGGGCATGTTGCAAGGAGGGACTGGTCTTTGGAGAGGGACATCATGTTTGGCAGAGTGGAGGGGTGGCAAAGGAGAGGAAGACCCTCGATGAGATGGATCAATTGTGTAACTGGAGTGATGGGAATAAGTGCATTTTAGATGGCTAGGTTGGCACAGGATAGAAGAGCATTTAGAGCTCTTGTACATAGGGTCGCTATGAGTCGCAAGGGACTCAATGGCACATAACAACAACAATAATGGTAGAACACAGACTCAAATTTAATTAAAATGGAAAATAATGATAAACATTCTTTAATAATTGGAACATGAAGTATACATAACTTGAATGTTGGAAAACTAGAAATTGTGCAAAATGAAATGGAACCATGTGCCATCAACATACTAGGCATTAATTAGTGAGATACTATGGACCAGCTTTGGCTATTTTAATCAGATAATCATATGGTACACTATGCTGGGAATGAAAAACAGAATAGGAATGTTGTTGCATTCATAGTAAGAGAGTCAATTTTAAGTTCTATTCTGAAATATAATGTTGTAGGTGATGGGATATTATTTATACGCATACAAGGAAGATCCATTAATACAACAGTTATTCAAATATACACTCATATATCTAGAGTCAAAGAAAAAGAAAATGAGAATTTTTACTAAATCTTGCAGTCTGAAATTGACAATTCATGCAATCTAAGATGTGTGAATGATAATTGGTGATTGGAATGAAAAAGTGGGAAACTGAAGAATGAAGAATAGTTGGAAAATATGGGCTTGGTGATAGAAATGAGGCGGCAAACAGAATAATTCTGTATTTTCAATGATTTACTAATTGCAAATACCTTTTTCTAAAGACACAAATGGCAACTTTACACATGGCTTCACCTGATAGGCTATGTAGAAATCATATTGACTATGTCTTTAGAAAGAATTGTTAAAGAAGCTCAATATCAGCAGTCAAAACTAGGCCAAGGATGAACTGTGGATCAGATCATCAATTATTTATGTGCAAGTTTAAATAGAGGCTAAAGAAAATGAAAATATGTCCATGAAAACCAAAATAATATTTTTAATCTATTCCATCTTAATTTCAATATCATCTTAGGAATAGATTTGAAGCATTGAACATCAAAGGATCATTGGTGTTTTCAATGCTTCAAATCTATTCCTAAGAAGAATTGTGGGATGATATAAAAAATACCATTCATGAAGAAAGCAAAAGGTTGTTACAAAACAGAAGAGAAAGAAAAAAATGGAAATTTTGTTCAATTATGTATGCAAATAGTTTAATAGAAAAACCATTTGCATTGTAAATGTTTACTCATATCACAAGAAAATAAACAAGAAAACAGATTATTTTAAGAACTTAGAAACACAAAACTTTTAACAAATAAAATATAAAACTTGACAGCAAAATGAACAAAATTAAAAATACAGTTCAAAAGCATATACAAGTTTTACTGGCCTACAAAAAACTGATAGAACATGTAAGAGCATGACCCTTACTCATCTTTTAAGTCTGGAACTAAAATCACCCTCAAGATTAAATTTTCAGCCAATCAGTAAACTAACCTGTAAGATGATCAACACCAGGGAGAAATGCTCTGTTTTGAAAAATCATATTTTATGAAAAATTTTATACAAAATTAAACCAGTCTAATGATGAAGCTCAGGTGACAGAAGCTATAGAGAAGGACATAGAAGTGGAATCCACAGTAAAAAAGTCAGTGGGACAAATCCTATCACAATATGCTAGCAAACAACCTTATAAAACATGATGCATATAAACTGTTGACTGGAAAACCAATTTACTCTGTAATCTTTTACTCAGATCACGAACACACACACACACACAAAACCAACAACACTTGAAATAAAAATAATACTCGAATAAACATATCTTTAACTGTCAAAGTCAAGAAAATCAAGATCCTATTCATGGGTTTTCAAAGTGTTGTTTACTATTCAAGCAACCAAATTCTCCCTTGCTTCCAACTCACAGGCGAAATCCATCGGATTTCTAGAGTTGAATATCGTGATGGAAGGAGATTATCTCACCGTCTTCCCTCAAAATGGCTTATGGTTTTAAACTACCTACCATGTGTTTTTCTGTTCATTTGAGCTAAGTGTCTTTAAGTTGATAGTACGAATCCTTACTAGTAATGTCTACTGTGGTCCTGAATCATCAGGACCTTCATGGAGGAAGAATGGGCAATCTCCTCCCATGCATTTTGGTGCTTCTGCAAACTCACTGAAGGGCCAGCAATGGATTCTCACTTGAAAACACACAACAATACCACCACCATCACTACCAACAATCTTTTGGTAAGTGAATCTGCACTTAACCTACTATACCACCAGATCTTTCACACAATTCCATTGTAGGTTCAACAAATATCAAATCTAGTGTAGTGTTTTACAAGCCATTTTATCTCACATTGAACAAATATGTAAGTTTAGCTGTTGGCTAAAAAAGATGAATATGTTGTTTTAGCTGGAAGTGAAAAATTTATTTCTTACTTAGAGTAATAATCTAGAAAACTTGGAAAACATTGGACTGATCTAGTGTTTTTTTCTCTATATAAAATAAGCACATTAGCAGATTTTAATTCTGTCACCAGTAGCTTCCAACATTTCATTTATACAGAAACTATTTAGTATGATATTTTAGCTACAGTGCTAACACATTGTTATTGGTATGGGATACATCTTTCAATGTCCATGTGTGTGTACGTGTATTTGCTTTGTGTATTGAGGATGGTACATGACAGCACTGAGTCCAGATCTTTTGGTCATAGGGTCAATATGAGTCGTACTCAACTTGACGCTATCTAACAACAGCATATTCATGTTGTTTTCTGTTGTTATGTGCCACCGAGTTTCTTGTGACTCATAGCAACCCTATGAACAACAGCCCTAAACTCTGCTCTGTCCTGTGACAATCGCACTGTTTCCAATACACACATTCCAATTACCCCAGTCACTGAATCAATCCACCTTATAGAGGGTCACCCCCTCCTGCGCTATCCCTCCACCCTCCCAAGCATGATGTCCTGCTTCAAGGACCGGTCCCTCCTTACAACATGTCCAAAGTATGTCAGACGATGCCTCAGAATCCTTGCCTCCCAGGAGCAACCCAGTTTAACCCTCTCCAGGATGAATCCCTTTGTTTTCTTAGCCTTCCATGGTGTACTCAAT
>NW_006399953.1:3254955-3260814 GCF_000299155.1 Elephantulus edwardii
AAAACAGGCCTGAGGGCTGCAGATTAAAGTCACCCACCTTTGGCTTCATAGCATCACTTTCTGTCCACTAGGCCAACTGAGCTCTCTCTATGTTGTTGTTGTTGTTGTTGTTAAATGCTGTCGAGTCATATGTAACTCATAGTGTTCCTATGAACAAAAGACCTGAACATTTGCATAATTTTCATTCTTTTTCTAGGTTTATTAGAGGACTTAAAAAAAAATACATGCTTTGCACTGTTAACTCAATTTTTTTGCCACTTTAGTAGTTTGAATACATCACTTACTCCAAGAGAGAAAGATAGACAATCTCCCTCTGTGAGATTCATGGCTTGAGAAAACCCCTTTGAGATTCCTCTATGTGTAATTTCTACCTTGGTAGTTATGAGTTATTAGTTGAGTATATATGTGTGTGTATTTGTTGTTGTTATTTGCCATCAAGTTAAAACCAATTCATAGCTGACCCTCTAGTGGAGTTTTTCCAGGTACAAATTGCATGGAAGAAGATTTTCCATCTTTCTGACACAGATCAGATGGTGGATTTGAATCATTTTTGTCTTTGGGTGGGTTGAGAGTGCAACCAGAGCTTATAAAATACATGTGTGTGTATATGTATGTGTGTTTGTCTATACACACATATATGACTTGCTTTTACATGGACAAGCCTCTCGTATATGTCAGAGGGAGTTTTACTGTCTTTGCCTCCATGGAACAGCCTAGATGCACCTTTTCCAATAGATACTTGCTTGCCTACAAGATGTATTCACATAATGACTGTCATGGTGAGAACGAGTGTGTCAGAAGATCAGGATACCACAGTATAGGGAAGGGTTCAGATTTTCAGTTCATAGAATCTCTATGAGTCATCGTTGATTCAGTGATGCTTAGGAACAACTATACACACACACACACACACACACATATATATACAAATACACACACACAATGTTGTGGTTGTTGATTGCCATTGAGTCAAGTACGACCCATAGTGACCCTATGAACAAAAGATCTAATACCTTTCCATAATTGCTGTGGTTTCTCTAAGTTCATAAAATTTTCAGAGATACGTGGTTTAGGAAGTGGGTGCCACTCCTGCTTCCAAAACTGTTTTACATCTGGAAACTATACTAGATACTTTCCACATTGGGAGATCGTTATGTTATTTGATACCCCAGTGGCACAAGGTTCAGCATCATACTGAACTCAGATTACCTCAGTACAACAAACTGAGGAAGATGTACAAAGTAGAAGAAGGTTCCTCCAAATATAACAACACTAGTCTCACTTAGCAGTTGTTAGGTGTCATCAAGTCAAATACTATTCATAGTGACCCTATGAACAAAAGACCTAAACTCTGTTCTCCAATGTACATTATGTACAGTGTTTGTGTGTGTGTGTGTGGTGTGTGTGTGTGTGTGTGTGTGTGTGTGTGTGTGTGTGTAATTGATTTACACTCTGTTTAATAGTTACATATTTCGGTTTGTTGCATGACTCATTAGAGAATTTTTATTTTAATGAGGATGATATATCAGTCAAGAAATCAAAATATGAATTGCATTGGGAAAGTATGCTGTTAGGGAGCTCTCCAGACTGTGAAATAAAACATCAGTCTGGAGACTAACGTGATTCTGATCCAGGCCATGGTCTTCACAATTATGTGTTATGCATCACAAAGCTGGACAATGACTTGGAAAGACAGAGGGAGAATTGATGGCTTTAATTTGTGGTGCTGGAGAACAAACAAGTTTGTCCTAGAGAGAGCCAAATCAGGCTATTCTTTGAAGGCAAGGATTCTAAAGCTCTGTCTGACATATTTGGGCATATTGCAAGGAGGGATAGATACTGGAGAAGAACATTACGCTAGGGAGCATGGAAGGACAGTGCAAGAGAGGAAAACCCTCAACACAATGGATCAAGTCAGTGACTGGGGTAGTGGGGGTAGGTGTGACAAAGACAATAAGGTTGGCACAGGATAAAGCAGGGTTCTGAGCTGTTGCACAAAGCATCACTATGAGTCACAAATGACTAAGTCGCACATAGCAACAACAACAACAACAACATTGTAATTTCAATATTCAGCCTGAAAAGTGAAGTGCTTTCATTTGGTCAATAAATTTTTAGATTGTAGTCTATCTATGACCTGGACTTTGACTAGCTATCCTTTAAAAAATATATGCTATCCATTTTAATCAATTAAGATTAAAGTTAATCATTTAACAATTACTTGTACTATCAATTATGTGACAACATTATGCTGATTGAACTAACTCAGTCCCATAAGGACAAATGCTGTATAAAATTGTTATTATAGAATGAGTGTGAGGATCCAAGGGGAGGGAGGGTGGAAGGAGAGGGCGTGAGGATGGGTTTGGGGAGGGTAATCATAGCATCATACAATTGGATGCAGAGGGTGAAAGAAATGGGAAAGATACAGCATGAAAAGCAATGTATCCGAACTTTCTCAATAATCCAGTGTAAAATAAAGAAAAAGAAAAAAATCCAACTACTCCTCTCCCGCATATCTAGTCATTTAACAAGGTTCTTGTTGTTAAGTGCCATTGTGTAATAGATGACTCATAACGACACTATGAACAAAGAACAGAGCACTGTGCATAGCGTTTCTGGAGGCAAGCCATTTCGGAGTGGATACCACTCCTGTTTCCAAGCTTGTTTTAATCAGGAAGCGCCACCAAACACTGACCACCATGAGTAACCATTATGCCCTTTGACACATCAGTGTCACAGTGTTTAGCATCACAGCAAACACAAGTTACCTCTGTCCAGCAATGAACAGACCAGTGCTATACCACTTAAAAGAATATTTGACAAAAAACGACTTAAATTAGGCCTCAGGGCCACAGATAAAAGTTACCCACCTTGGCCTTGGTAGCATAACTTTCTGTCCCCTAGGCCAACATAGCTTTCCCTATGTGGTCTACTTTAAAGATTTTGTAGTGTGTCCTGGACGAGTACTTTGCATGAAGCACTAGACTTGAGCACCCTGGCCTGTCACCTGGAGGATTTATCCCCGCCATCACTATGAGTCACAAGTGTCTCGATAGCACATAACAACAACATTGTCATTTAATACTCAGGCTGAAAATTGAAGTGATTTCAGTTGGTAAATTAACTTGTAGATTGTAGTCTGTCTATGACTTTGGTTTTGACTAGCTAGCCTTTAAAAAATGTACTATCAATTTTAGTCAATTAAAATTATAGTATCATTTAACAATTACTTTAAGAATATAAATTATAGGAGATCCTGAGAGAAACATCACCTGGACACCCCAGCCCCAATGCTGGAAAGATGACCCACTGTCACCCTTCTGAACTGCACCAAAGACATCAGTATCACAGGTGAAACTATTTCATTTCATCCTCACTCCCAAAGTGTGAGCTGCCTTTAGCTGAGGGCACCTTGGACTGGCCTAGTTTCAACACTTGTCTAACAAAAGAGTCTACTTCCACAGGCCTTTTCTATCACACACTCAAACAAATTTTCCTTTGGGTCAGAAGTTCAGAAAGAAAAACAGGCAGGGTAGGTGCCCTACCCTCTTCTGAAGCAGTGACTTCAGATCAAGAACCCACTATTACTTCAGGTCTGACAAGCTCTAATACAGCAATGTCACATAAGAAGCAGGATACCTAACATCCTACACAAGCCTAAAACAAGATGTCACCCAAAAAAAGAGAAATAGTGTGAATGGATTTCCTGAAGTAAGAAAGTCTCATGGAACTTTCTGATACGGAATTCAAAAGAATATCTTTAATATTTTCAATGGGTGAAAGAGAAACTTGAAGAATTACAGGACATTGCAAGCAAAAATCAGGAGCAGCTTAAAAAACAATCCAAAACAAACAAACAAACAAACAAACAAACATCCAAAACAATGCAGATAAAACAAATGAGGCATTAGAGGCTCTGGTAAAACAGGAAACTATAATCCAAAACATGAAGTTCAATGTTTCAGATATTGTCAACATGATGGAAGGACACATGAACAGAGTTAAAGAGAAGGGACACAATACCAGTGAAATAGAAGATAGAATTGTTACCACAAATCTGCTAGAACAAAAAGCAGAACCAAAAAAGAAGGAAAAAGAAGAAAACCTAAAAATAATGTAGGTTACCATTAAGAGGAATAACATGTGCATAATCAGAATCCCAGACAGGAAGAAGTAAGTAAAGGCACCAAAAAAGTAGTGGAAAAATTATTAGTAGAAAATTTCGCAGGCATAATAATGAAGAATGAGATAATATATATTCAAGAAGCTGAGAGAACACCATATAGAATAGACCCCAAAAGAAAAACACCAGGGCATATCGTAGTCACATTTGCCAGAATCAAAGATAAGGAGAGAATTCTGAAAGTAGTGAGGAAGAAACAAAGAGTAACCTATAAGATTAAATGCCCATTTCTCAGCAAAAACCATGTGAGCAAGAAGACAGTGGAATGACATATATCAAACACTCAAAGAACACAACTGCCAACAAAGAATATTGTACCCAGCAAAATAGTTCATTAAATACGAAGGAAAGATAAAGATATTTCCAGAAAAACAGAAGCTAAGGGAGTTTATAAAAACAAGACCAGTGTTGCAGGAAACACTGAGGGACATCCTTTCAGAGAAATCAGGATAGATCAAAGTATGAGCAACAACTGCAAAAATAGCTTAACAAAATTATAGCAATAAAACCTAGCCTCTCAATAATCACAATAAATGTGAATGGTTTAAATGCACCACTGACGAAAAAAGACTAGCAGATTCTATAAAAAAGCAAAATCTGTCAATATGCTGTCTGCAAAAAACACACCTGAAAAGTGAAGATAAAGAAAGACTGAAAAGAAAAGGGTGGGGAAAAGTATACCAAATAAATGGCAACCATAAAAAAAGCAAGAGTGGCAATATTAATCTCTGATAAAATAGAAAAATGTAAAAACCATCACAAAGACAAGGAAGATCATTATATATTGATTAAAGGTTCAATAGAACAAGAGGACATAACAGTAATAAACATCTATGCACCCGCAAAATAGGTTAAACAAACATTAACTAAACTGAGAAAGGAAATAGATAATACCGTTATAGTAGTTGGAGACTTCAATATACCACTCTCAAGAAAAGTTAGTATTACCAGAAAGAAACTTAAAAAAAAAAAAGATGCTGAATAATTAAACCACACAATAAACCAAATTGACTTAATAGATATTTATAGGCTAATGCACTCCCAAAAAGCAAAGTATATCTTCTTCTCCAATATGCATGCAACGTTCTCTGGTATAGATCACATTTTAAATCACAAGGCAAGCATCAATAAATTAAAAACCAGAAACCAATACAGAGCATCCTCTCAGACCACAATGCTACAAAGTTAGAAATTAATAACAAGAGGATAGAGGAGGAAAAAAAAACATTTGGAAACTGAACAACATCTTTCTTGAAAATGAGTGGATACTGGAAGAAATAAAAAAAAATTCTCTTTAAACAAATGACAATGAAAACACAACATACCAATAATTTTGGGAAATAGCCAAAGCATTAATCAGAGGTCAAATTATAGCAATAAGCAAACACATCAAAAGGGAGGGGAAAATGACATTAACTCTCTTATCTGACATCTCCAAGAAATTGAAAAAAAAAAAAACCAGCAAGAAAACTGGGCACTATCTTAAAAAATGAAATTATAAAAATTAGGGCAGATAAGTGAAATAAGAAACAAAAAAAATTGAAACTAAAAACAAAACTAGGAGTTGGTTCTTTGAGAAGGTCAGTACACTAGCAAAACTAACAAAGGAAAAGACAAAAATAATCAGAATAAAAAATGAAGTGGGCAATGTCACAACAGAACCTACTGAAACA
>NW_006399953.1:3264306-3266510 GCF_000299155.1 Elephantulus edwardii
CTCGACGGCACATAACAACAACAACAAATAAGAAAGATGAGAGAATATGTGAGGACATGCTTGAGAAAAAAAAAGAGTGGGTTTTAAGACATACTAGTAAGGCTCTCGGGGAAGGATAATGTTTAATTCTTGCATAGCAAAGACCTAAGAGCTGTTACGGGTCCTCTTTTTATGAAAAGATGATGCGGGAAAAAAACCCCGTCTTCTAATTAGGCAAAGTAAAGCTGTACAGAGTGTGACTTTTTGGCTCCGTCTAAGAAAAAAAACACAAAACAACTCAAAAAAAAAACAAAACAACTCACAAAACTCACTAAAATTTCCCACGAGAAACAAAAGTTCAAGGGTCCTTTATATGCAGATATATAATGCTAGTTTGCAATTAGTGTAACTCAAGAGTCACATGAGTTGAACTTAAATCTGGTACTGAACTGGAGAAATTCCTAAAGCTCCTGGCAGAAGCAAACACAGACTCCATTGTAGGGATGCTCTAAGGACAGAAGATACATGGATTGAACGCAGTGAATCACTGCTCAAAGAAGTTAAGGAAGGCACAATAAAAATGACAAACTCCATGCTACACAACAAATGGAAAATATGCAGCCCAAGAATTACAAATAATCAAAAAAATATAAAGAAACTATAAAAATCCATGTGTAATTTTCAAAATAATAGAGGGGATACAATCGTAATGAAAAATGCTTTTATGAAATATCCCAGAGGGAGAGGAAACAAGTGACAACACTTAGTAAATAAAATATATAGACAGTTACAATTAAAAATAAAGAGGTACAAATTAGGAAAAAAGCAACACTGATCAATTTAATTAGAATAGTAGATGTAACTGAAGAAATAGTCAATACATTAAGGTGGACACAAAAATTGTAACCAAATTTAAGTATAAAGAGAAAAGGAGTAATTATAACTAAAAGTTTAAATACCTGAATTTTAATGATATGGATTTATTAATTAATTTTCAAGTAATATTAATTGTGCACTTATGTGGTCTTTATGCTTTTTTTTTCATGCTGGGAGATATATCAGTAGAGGGAAAACACTTTAATGGAGTGTATATTTCTCAGGGGAAAAGAAGAGGAAGAAAACACTTTGATAACTGAAATACATAGCATTGCAGATAATTATTACTGTCGTGGAAAAATACACATAGCAAATGTGGATAGAGTGGCAGAATGGAGGTGCAATGGAATTTAATGGAATGCTCAAGATCCTTATGTAGTAGTAGTTATTGGAGTAAATAACCAAGGAAGGGTCAGGGATGGAGAACTCTTGGGAAGAACATTTCTGGATTTTTTTCTTGAAAGGAAAGCCATGGAATCATGCTTTGGTGTGATGGAGAAAGAACAAGGCCATCGGTAGGTTCAAAGCCTACTGAGGGATGGAGGGGAAGAAGTCGAAGAGATAGCTGAGGATGAGAGTAGGGATGATCTTTTAGGGAATTAAGACTTTAACTTTCACTTCCGATAGGAAGACACGGGAGAATTCTGAGTAGACATGACATGAATAAAAAAACTCAACATTTACGAAACTGTAGATGATTTTATTTTTAGCTGTGTACCATGAGAGTTGGGAATATAGGCTGTAGAGTCACTAGATCAGTGCATCCTGCTTCTATATCTGTTTATCAACTCTGAGGTATTTAATTCTGTTAACCCTAACTTTCCCAATATCTGTGTACTGATAAACTATAGTTATATATTTATTAGCCCAATGGATTTCTAGGTAAACTAATGAAACTTATTTGGAAGAACTCCCTCCTTAGCCTGGAGAGGTTTGGAATAATATTTTTATAATGTCCTATATTTCACCGACAGTGGAGAAGAAATAATGTCACGTATATGGAGTCAAAAGCCTTAAAATTGTAGAATTTTGCAATTGGTACAGAAAAGGATCTTGATCTATGATTTTCCACATGAGAACAATTCTAAAACTTTCTGTGCCATTTTCAGTGCCACATCTTGGTACTGTATTTAAAAACAACAATAAAAACAAATGAATACCAAAAAACCCAAAACTTATCTAAATTATAAATAATGAGTACAAATGTTAGGGAATTGTGCTTCTGTCTAATATGATGCCTCTCTGGCTGTTCAAATACACCAGAGGATCTTCAGGGAAAAGATCTCCTCCTGCTTTTTGAGAACCAGAAAACCCACTGGAAAGTCAGCTGGTTCTGGTTTGATGGCAAT
>NW_006399953.1:3270468-3278662 GCF_000299155.1 Elephantulus edwardii
GCAATCACTTGTTATGCATCAGAGAGTTGGACAATGCCTAGGGAGGTTAGAAGGAGAATTGATGCCTTTGATCTGTGGTGCTGGAGAAGAGTATTGAGTGTACCATGGACTTCTAGGAAGACAAAAAGGTTCATCCTAGAGAGGGTTAAACCAGGTTGCTCTTTAGAGCAAGGATTCTGAGGCTTCGTCTGACATACTTTGGACATGTTGTAACGACGGAGAGGTCCTTGGAAAGGGACATCATGCTTGGGAGGGTGGAGGAACAGCGCAGGAGAAGAAGACCCTCTAGGAGATGGATTGATTCCGTGGCTGGGTTAATCAGGATGAGTGTGTCAGAGACTGTGTGATTGGCACAGGACAGAGCAGAGTTTAGGGCTATTGTACATAGTGTCTCTATGAGTCACAAGTGACTCGAAGGCACATAACAACAACAACAACAAAGTACGGATTAGTTTTGGAACTGGGTGACAAATAGTGGCTGAAAGAGTTTTAAGATATCCAATAAAAGCTTGACTTAATTGGGATAAAAAAACAAAAAAAAAAACAAAACAAAAAATGCAAAAGAACACAACTGTTAGTGGGCTACCCCAGACCAGGAAGAGAATGCCATTCCAGTGAACCTAGAAGGTGTTGATGAAGTTCAGTCAGGGATCTCTACTGTGCATCGAGAGAGGATGGTGACCAGCCAGAGTCTGAAAAATGATTGCCTGTATCATTCCAAAGAGCAGGTTCTTTCCAATACTTGATTGTTAATCTACATTGTTTTGCCAATTTTTCCCCCTATATTTTTTGGTGCCTCTTAATCCCCTGTCCCCTCCCATGTCTGCCATTGATAATGGAAATATCTACCATATGCTTATTCCACTATTGATTATTCTTTGGAAGCAGATAATTTTTTTTAAAGAGAGAACATAACTGACATCCAAGCAGATATATGCACACCCATGTTTATTGAGGCTTTGTTCACAATAGCAAGGAGTTGGAAACAACCTAAGTGTCCATCAACAAACGAATGGATAGAGAAGCTATGGTATATTCACACAATGGAATAGTATGCTGCATTGAAAACAAAGGAACTCATGCAATATTATTCAAAATGGGTGACCCACAAGGACATAATGCTGAGTGAAATATCTCAGTCACAAAAGGGTAAATACTGCATGATGCCACTGTTGTAGAAACTGACTGATATTAGGGTTGGGATAAGACTGAGAAAAACTGGATAAACTATGTATACAGAATTGAAACAGATGAGGCAGAGAACAGTTTAAAAGTGATATATGATAGCATATTATGATTATCACAGGAATCCAGAATTAAAGTTGCATAGTGGAGTGCATTTGGGGCTCTGGTGGGGGGACCAGGGTCGGGGCTGGTGGGATTGTATACCAATGAAGTTTTTCTTTTGCTTTTCAAAGAGAAGAGCGACCTGTGGGGAGGGGGGTAAAGAAAAAAGTGCAACAATGAATGAATGAAAATCCAAAATCTCTGTAAATGTTCATTAAAATTAATAAAATAAAATTTTTAAAAAAGGTTCATAGAGTAAAAAAAAGAAAAAGGAAGTGAATTTTTTCCTAGACTTGTTTGAATTTTATTTTTTTATTTATATATTTTTTGGTATTATGAGGCAAAAGTGCTTATCATGTGGTAAGAACATAAAATTAAAATTTTTGGGTGAGAGGGTAGACTATCATAGATTGATTTTTATTTCCTGAAAATATTAGTCAACTTGACTGTGTCACGGTGTTGAGTGGCTTAGCAGTTATGTATAATGTTGTGTAATGATGTTACCTTTTCTCATGATGACCAGCTCATTAGTTCTAAAGGGATGTGAGTGTGATGTAACATTCTTATTCAGATTATCTTGATTTGACTTGATGGAAATTTCCCTGGGTGGAGTCGTTTAAACTCTTAATTTACAAGAGATACAAAGAGAGAAAACTGAGCAGATAAGCATAGATTTTATTACTAAGAAATAATAATAATTAGGAGCTGAGCAAATCCTTTAGGACTGGATTCTCTGCATTAAGAATTTTTCAGATCCAGGCGAGCTCTGGTGGCCTAGTGGCAAGAAGCTGCACTGCAATCCCAGAGGTGCACAGTTTGAATCCATCAGATGCTCTGCCAAAGAAGGAGGGACAATCTCCTCCTGTACCAGTCAGAGCTGATTTGATGGTACATGCACACACACGAATAATACAATTTTTTTAAAAAACAAAACGTTCTTTTTTAAAAAAAGAATTTTTCAGATCCAGAGGATGATCAATGTAGAGATGATACACATATATGTCTTGGGAATGCCTGGTGCACAGATGTTTAAAGCAGACAAAGACCTTCCTCTATAACCATTTGGAAGAGACAGGCTTCCTCTAATATTACTTCTTCAAGTCTTCTATACTGTGAGAGAATAAATGTATTTGTTAAAGTTGTCTGCTTTGTGGTATTTTATAGTTTCCGTTATTGTGTATCATCAAATTACAACTGGCTCATAGCAGACTCTCCAGTGAGTTTTCTAACAGTTAAGTGCATGGGAGGAGATTGCCCATACTTCTGTGAAGCAGTTGATGAATTTGAATCATGTTACTTTGGGTTGCCAGTACAAATTCTTACCACTAGATAACTAAGACACTGCCTGATAAGTTGATAATAACAATATGGGAAGGATTTAAGTATCTGATAGAAAGTTGGACTATCTTATTTTTGTGTCCTTCAACCCCATTATATCATGTTCACACGCTCTGTGATTACACTTTCTGCTCTTGGTCTGAAGAATTCATCTCCAGTGTCAGAGTTTGCTGAAAAAAATGCCTTGGATTTGGTCACATTTCGCCCTAAAGCTGTTCACGTGCAGGTATAGAAGAACATTTGAAATTGTCACAAAAGGAAGATTAAAGATGTCTTATTTAAGCTTTGTTTAAAATTCTGCAAACTGCACAGAGTTCTTAGTCAATCAGAATGGTTTTGATCATTCCTTAAAATGACACTCTGTGGCAGTACTTAATTTCTTCAGCTAAATATCCATCTAAAATTATGGAAGCATTTTGCATATATTAATAAATCATGAGGCTCTGTGATGTGCAGAGAACTCACCATGAACTTAAGCCTATGGATTTCATGCAACTCTTCCTTTTCTTTCATCTCTTAACTACATGGCACCAAGAAGAATGCTTTTCACATTTTAATGAATTTCTGTCATTCCATAGGCAGTTAGTTTGATTAGAAATTAAAGTTAAATATAGATTCCAGAGAAAAGAAGTAATATTTAACATTGGAAGCTTACATTAATCTTTCAATAATCTGTAAAATGGCAAAGGAGTGTTGAATTGCTTCTTTCTTTTAAAAAAAGTTCTGTTTCTCAGAATTGGACTGGAGAACTTTGCTTTTAAAATTTGGGTCATACATGTTTTTCCCTTGATTAGTGTCTATTCTTTGAAGCTCCTGCTTCAGTATGAAACTAAACTGTGATGTAAATGGCTTCTATATGTATCTATGAACTGTTTCATATGAAATTCTTTCATGTTAGATACCTGCAAAAGGAAAACGTAGGAGGTTTTTATGGAAGTATTTCAGTTTGCCAGTTGATATTGCTGGCAACATGCAGGATCATTTCCAAATACTGTAGATGAAATAGGGCTTTTTCTTCCCAGTATATATTTCTCATATCATAAAAATAAAAATACCTCTTTTGTCAGACTCACTTTATAATTGTTTTCCAACTGTTTCTACACAAGTACGGAACAATGTTTTGGTTCTTATAGCCATTGACCATCTCTGTCAAGCTGCATGTGAAAATTCTGACTGCTAATTTGGTAGTAATTTGATTCAATAACTTTGGCTAATGGTTGATATTTTTATTTTGGTTTGCCAACTTTAGTTCCCTATATTTGTCATTTATCCAATATAACATTTATGTATTAATCAAATTTTTAAAATATTTGAGTGCTTTAAGCAATGCCCTGGGAATTATGGGATAGATACATAAGATTAATCTCTTTTCTCAGGAAGATAAAAATGTGCTGCCACTGTGTGCTATGGCGCCAATCTGACTCGTAGAAACCCTTTATGACAAGTGCAAATGCCCCCTAGCAATTACTAGGCTGTATATTTAGAAGAGCAAATTACTAAGTATTTTCTCCCGCGGAGCTTACTGGTGAGCTCAAACCACAGATCTTTTGGTTAGCTGCTAACACTTCACCTTTGTGCCATCAGAACTCCTTTACTAATCATATGCATGTCTATTATATGCGATGTAACAAAAGTAGTACAAGTTAGAAACAGAATCCTCAGCTTCAAACAAACTGAGACATGACACTGTCCATGATGTAAGAAATCATGTGATCAGTGTAGCCATGAACTTCGTATGTGAAAAATATGGCTTAACTTTTTTCCTATAACTTGACAATTTTGTGTTGTCTCATTCTGGTGGGAGGTTATGGAAAACTAATTTCCATGAGTCTGGAGACAACTCAAAAACTTTTCTGTGAAATTTCATTCTATTTCTTTTGTAAGAAAGCATTAAAGATGGAACCCATTGGGTCCTCTTTGTCTTGGATTATGGATTGAATTGTGATTCTCCCCAAAGTTTTCTTTGTTTCTTTAGTGAAGCCACATCAGTATTAAGTGTGTTTTAAATCACTGGCTTTTGAAATTTAAATGGAGGAGACAGGCACACAGAAAGTAACCCAGATGGGAGAGATAGACGCCTGCCACATGAAAATTGTCAGGGAGCTGGGAAACAAAAGCTGTAAAGAGACAAGGACTTCCCCCAGGTTGACAGAAAGAAAAAGCTTAGACACTTAGGAAAGTACAAAGGGCATATTGTTGACAGAAAAAAAAAATCTCCCCTGAACTGGAGTCCTTCATTCAATTCTTAAATTGTGAGAAAATAAATGTCTGTTCATCAAATTACACAGTTGTGATATTTCTGCTATGCAGCTCTAGCTGACTAAGACCCAGGGCCTCATGCAGCCTTCCTCTGTGACTCCTTTTATTTAATGCAGGGTTTGGGGAGTGACACATAGAAGTCTCCCTGTTGTTGTTGTATGTGCTGTTGAGTTGTCTGCAACTCATAGCAACTCTGTGTACAATGGCTCTAAACATGGTCCTTTAACTCTTGCCTTGCCACATTAAGCCATTTTAAGGGGCTATGTGCCATGGTGTTTTGATGACATAGTGCGAAAATGTTGCACTGTTAACCTAAATGTTAACAGTTTGAATGCCTCAACTTCTCAGCACGAGGAAAATGGGCAATCTTCTCCCATAAAGAATGCAACCTTAGAAATCCCAGTGGAAAGTCTCTATGAATCTAACTAACTTAATGGCAGTGGATTTGGTTTTATTGGTGCAGGGTTTTAGAAAAGCTGACAATGTTTTCTAATTTCTGCTCTCTTGTTGTTGTTATGTACTGTCAAGTCACCTTTGACTCATAGCAATCTTATGTCCAACAGCCCTAAACCCTGCTCTATCCTGTGCCAATCTCACTGTCTCTGACACACCTACTCTGATTACCCCAGCCACTAAATCAATCCACCTCTTAGAGGGTTTTCCTCTCCTGCTGTCCCTCCACCCTCCCAAGCATGGCGTCCTTCTCCAAGGACTGCCCTGCTACATGCAACATGTCCAAATTATGTCAGAAGAAGCTGCAGAATCCTTGCCTCCAAGGAGCAGCCTGGCTTTACCCTCTCTAGGATGAACTTGTTGGTTCTCCTAGCAGTCCATGGCATATTCAATACTTTTTTCTAGCACCACAGCTCAAAGGCATCACCTCTCATTCTATCCTCTCTAGTTATTGTCCAGCTCTCTGATGTATAGCAAGTGATCGCAAAGACCATGGCCTGCATCATGTGCACCTTAATCTCCAGAGTGACACTATTGCTCTTCAGTACTTTGAAGAGGTCCCTTACAACAGACTTTCCCATTGCAATATGTCTTTTAATTTCCTGGCTGCTGGTGCCAAAAGTGTTGACTGTGAAAACAAGCAAACTAAAGCTGTGAACAATCTCAATCTCTTCACCATTCATCCTGATGCTGCCAATTGGCCCAGGGGTGAGAATCTTTGTCTTCTTGATATTGAACCTCTATATTGAAGGCTAAAGTCCTTGACCCTCTGCAGCAAGAGCTTCAGGTCCTCCTCAGTTTCAGCAAGCAGGGTTATATCATGTGCATAATGCAGACTGTTGGTGAATCTTCCTCCAATCCTTATGCCACACTTCTCCTCATACAGTCCAGCCTCCTGGATAATCTTTTCTGCTATAGGCTGGCATACACCCTTCCCAATTTTGAACCATGCAATGTTTTCTTGTTCTGTTTTGATGACTGCCTCCTGGTCCAAGTATAGGTTTTGCATTTAGCATGTTCAAGTACTCTGGGATTCCCATTCTTCTCAGAGTCAGCTATAGTTTGTTGTGATCCACATAGTCAAATGCCATTGCATAACCAATGAAACACAGATAGACATTGCTCTGGTACTCGTTGCTTTCAGCCAAGATCCATCCAACATTAGCTACAATATCCTTAATACCACGACTCCTTCCAAACCCAGCCTGATCTTTTGACAGTTTTATGTTGATGTGCTGTTCCAGTCATTTTTGGAAAATTTTCAGCAGAATCTTACTTGCTGTGATATCAATGATATTGTTCAATAATTTCCACATTCTGTTGGATCACCCTTCTTTGAAATGAGAACAAGTATACATCTCTTCCAGTCAGTTGACCAAGTGGTTGTTCTCCAGATTTCTTGACACAAAGTGGTGAGCACATCCAGGGCAGCATCTATTAGTGGAAATACGTCAACTGGTATAGCACCAGTTTCTCCTCTATCTCGACTTAATTATATATTATGAAGTAATTTCCCTTCCATGGTCATGTCTTCTTGAAAGTTAGTTTCAATATATACTATAGGATCCAACATACCTCTGACCTGGCCCAAGTTCTACTTACCACCACCATCACAGCTCAATCAGATTTTCTATAGTGGGATATACAAAACTAGTCCTGCTACTGTTTAATGTCTGCTTTTTCCCTTTCAGCTTTAGAAAAGTGTCAGAGAAAGCAGGATGAGCGCAATTGTTTCTGCTTACAATATTTTGCCCCATTTTTTTTTCTAAGGCATATATCTTTTGCATTTTCCTAAGTATGTAAGTTTCTGATGTATGCAATTCAAAGGATACATTCTCATTCTTTATCTTAGCTTGTCATATCATTTCCAAAGGAGCATAAAGAACTTGCTGCTGTAATAAAACACAGTCCAAATGAAAAAAGGAAACCAGGAGAAATACGTGCTTATTGTTTGATATCATTCATTTATACCACACATTCAAACATAGAGTTGGAATGAATTTCAACAAATCAATTCTTACTTTCTCTTGTCAAATAACAAGGACCATCTCTTCACATGCGCAATGGGTTATGGCAGGAGTTAGCAATGCTTTCTTGCTGGGATCCTTCTACATCATGATAGAGTCAACCCTGTTCATGCTAGTTTAGCACACTCCTGTACATTGCTGCTATTTAAACTTTATCTAGACTTCGTCATAGAATTCATCTGCATAAAACCACCTCCCTTATGCATGCAATTTCAAGACCCCGATGTCTTACCAGATGGATACAGTACGTTTGGACCTGGTCTCCTAGTTTTTACCTTTTTCTCCTCTAAGCCACTGCAAACCCTGCTTCTAGAGTACACCTTGATTTCCTGTCCTAATATTCAAAGTTTTACTTGAAGCTTTTGGTGATTTTTTTTACCAATTACCTTTCCAACACCATCTCTCACAGCTCCCTCCATACACCCAAATTTTTACCAAAACAGTTTATGCTTTACCTGTTGGTCTTGGGCATTTCTATGATTAAGGATTGTGTAACTAATGAGAGCCAGACTTCTTCATTTTCTGGGTGCCACAAGTTTTTTGTCTTTTAAAGCATTCAGTCTTAACATTTTTCTATTCTTGCTTTAGCAGAAAATATTCAAGTTTTCCTTTTCGGTTGTTGTGTTGTTGTTGTTATGTGCCTTCGAGTTGCTTGCGACTCATAGCGACCCTAGATACAACAGCCCTAAACTCTGCTCTGTCCTGTGCCAATCGCACTGTCTCTGACACTCCCATTCCAATTATCCCAGTCACTGAATCAATCCACCTCATAGAGGGCCTTCCCCTCCTGCGCTGTCCCTGCACCCTCCCAAGCATGATGTCCCTCTCTA
>NW_006399953.1:3280127-3285435 GCF_000299155.1 Elephantulus edwardii
TCGATACAGTGACTCTGTATATTCCTTCCATCTTCTTTTAATACTTCTGGGATCATTTAACATTCTGCCGAAAGCATCCTTGATTATAGCAACTCAAGGTTTGAATTTGTTCTTCATTTCCTTGAGCTTAAGATATGCTGAGCAAGTTCGGCTCTTTTGATTTTCTGACTCTAACTCCTTGCACATTTTGGTTCCATTTTATATAGTTTATGCCTTTCACAGGTTTTAGTGCGGTTATATTTTATTTTCTTTTTCCTATGTTACCTACATAAGAATGACCAGTGAAGGAATGAGGGCTGAAGAACTACAGGATATTGTAGTTAAAGATCTCATCTACCCAATTTTCTTAAATTGCTGAATTGTTTTTATAGCAACATTCCTCATGGGCTTGTTAGTATTCAGTGAGCAGTTTAAATATTAATCTGAAGTAACCCAGCCAATTCCCAAAACTCTACCTATTTCTTTTTTTTCAATTCAAAGTCACTTTTTACTCCTCTTTTCAAACACTTTAGCACCTAATTCAATGTGAATTCTGTCCAAATAACTTCCAGTTATTTTACTAGTCAGATTAGCAAATTGTATTCATTGGAGACCCTGAGGGTTTTTGTTACCTTTATTTTGAATTCATGCACATAACAACTCTTTTTTAAAGCTGCAGTGTTAATAGATTATGAATAGGAGGGTTAAAGTCTCAAACCCATCAGCCTCTGCATCTATGCAAATCTGAAATCTCCATGAGTTATTCCCCAGGCAATGAAAATACATGCATTTCCACACAGATATTTTCTGGTAAATAGAATTTCAGTTATTCCCTATAAAACTATGAATAATTGAGAGGTAAAGATTTGTATGCTTTATTAAAAGTATCTTCTTAGGAAAAATACACAATTTTCTCCTAGAGGATACCCCGCTTATTAACAACAAGATATAAAACAACACATTAAAGGCATACAAGGGAAAATATTTGTATTCCTAAGTAGTAGGTCCTGGAATTTTGCAGGTTTATACCAAGAAAAGGAAAGTTGCTTTATAGACACAGATGAACAATAATATAAAGCATAAAAGATAAAAGAATGTTTTCTTGATCATCATTACTTCGTTGTTGTTATATGCCATCAAGTTGCTTTTGACTCATAGTGACTATCCACACTAGCTCTAAATCACGTCCTATCCTAAGCCAATCTCACTGTCTTGAGATCCCTACTCCCATTACCCCAGTTACTGTGTCAACCTATCTCACCCATGGTCTTCCTCTCTTGCATTATCCCTCTACCCTTCCAAGCAAGATGTCCTTCTCCAATGACTGGTCCCTCCTGTCAACATGACCATAGTATCTGAGACAGAGTTTCAAAATTCTTGCCTCCCAGAAGCAATCAGGACAAACACATTTGTTCTCTTGGCAGTACATGAAATGTTTTGTATTCTTCTCCAGCACCACAACTCAAAGGCACTGATTCTTCTCCTATCATCCTTAGTTATTGTCCAGCTCTCTAATGTATAGCAAGCAATTGTGAAGACCATGGTCAGGATCATGCACATCTTAGTCTCCAGACTGACATCATTGCTCTTTAGCCCTCTCGATATCCCTGACAGCAGATTTTTCTAATGCAATTTGTCTTTTGATTTTCTGACTGCTAATGCCAAAGGTATTGATTGTGAAGCCAAGCAAGTTAAACTTGTTAACAAACTCTCTTCTCCATCTATCATGGTGCTGACAACTGCTCCTGCACTGAGAGTCTTTGTCTTAGGTCTGCTCAATAAATAGGACTTCTCTCCTGCTGGAACCTACACTTTAGTTACTACTGTACTATGAACACCTTCCATTATTTGGGGATGACTTTTGTTTATCCAGGGAGATATAGTGGCATAGTGTATAGCAAATTGTGCTGCTGACCCAAAGGCTGTGCTTCTCCAATGGTGTGAATTCACCAGCACCTTTGATGTTGTTGTTGTGAAAGTGAAATTTAATAAGAAATTTTAGGTCCCTGAAAGAGAAATCTGGGGTATCACCCTATCCTATGTACTTCCTCATTCCTAGGGAGTGCCCCTTTCCACATCTTCATTCCTCAAAGCAACCACATCTGCACTAAGAGTTCTTCCCTTTTTGCGCAGGCTCTGTATAAAAGCTAAGCTTACCTGCTGTTTTAAGATTTTTGGAACAAAATTTCCTCTGGGCCTCCAGGTAACCTTTTTCTCTCTATTAAGTTCTGAGAGTGCCCTAGTCAGTCTGGTCTTGTTAGAACATTTGTTATCTGTCATGGAGTTGAATCTGACTCATCAACTCTATGTACAATAGCTCTGAACCCTTCTCTACCCTAAGCCAGTCTCACTGTGTGTGACAAATCTATCTTCATTATCCCAGTTACTTTTTCAGTCCATCGAATGCCAAGTCCTCCTCTCTTGTACTGTCCCTCCACCCTTCCAAGCATAGTGTCTATTAAGACTTTGGATCTGCTCTCCCTTCCTTGCACAAAACAGCCACAGAAATGATCAAACCACATGAAGCAGCAGCTGCTGCAAGTCTATTTACTTCTGTTAGGGCCACAAAACTGTTTCCCTTTCCTTTCCTAGAAATAACTATTTACAATCCCTGGCCTGCTTCCTTATTCTGTAATAAACAGCTGCCTACAACCCCCTGTCCACCTTTTCTTTAACACAGTACATAACTTCACTCTAACTTTAGGTATGGGCTGTTCCCTACTTTGGAGTTGTCCCAGCAATTTCTTGTTAATAAACTTTGTTTCTTGTCCTGAACTGGGCTCTGCCTTCCTCAGAGATCATTCGATGTCCTTCTCTAGGGATTGGTCCCTCCTGGCAACATGCCCACAGTGTGTGAGATGTAGCTTCAAAACGCTTTCCTCCGAGGAGTAACTTGGCTACAGTCTCTCCAGAACAGACCTGTTTGCTTTCTTGACAGACCATGCGGTATTCGGCACTCTTTTTCAAACACATGATATAGTTGTAAAACTGACATTATGTGCCTCCAGCCAGCAAAACTGTATTCATTAACATTTGTTTGGTCCTCAGACCCTTTTGTAACTTCTCTATAGTCATGCAGAGTATCTTAAACTGTCTGTTTTCCAGGAGAGGAAATGCCATCTTCCATTGAATTAGCATTTGTCTTTTCTCAGGAGTAAACTGTACTCCAAGTTGTGTGTTAACTAGAAACTGTATTTAAGAATATTAGTGTTGTATTTTTCTCAGTCATATATAAACTGTGCCTTAATTTGCTTGTTGACCAGGAAGGGGGGAAAATGTCTCTTTTCTTAATTAGCATTTACTTTTTGAAACTATTTTTCTCAGTTACATGTAAACTATATCACAAGGTGTCTGTTTATTAGTGGCTGTATGTAGTCTGTTCTTTTGAATGTAAAAATACTGTAGCTTTGAACTGGAGACAGTAATATGTGGAGAAGATTGTTAACCCAAGTTTAATACCAATGGCCATTCTCTGACAGGGAGGCAGAGCTTCAGTAAAGTGCTTTGGGCACTGTAATCTGTCTGTCTTACTGGTAAGTGATCAGGAAAGAATTGCTTGGTTTCACTAACGTCTTCATTATAGAAAGGTGGACAGTTTCCTCACATTGTGCTTTGCAGCCAGAAACCTGAAAAAGTGTCTAGTAAGTTGAAACTGACTTGAGTTTTTTTTTAGATTTTATTTATTGATCATAGTTATAGTTCAAATGAAATTTGAGATCTGGTGAATTTTATTCTTGTTTTAGAGTAGGTCTTTGAGGAAAGGTAATTGGATCAGTCACAGCCAATGAGTGAAATGGAACAAAAGTTATAATAGGAAAAACTGCAGGTCAAAGCCCTAGAATCCAATATGTAGAGAAGATGTCAAATATATACAGGGTTGTCTTGGTTTTTTATTTCCCTTTTTACTTGATCTGACCATTGTATCTCAGTTGTTACCATCATCCTGTAATTTGGACTTGAGCCAGTGACTTGTCAATCTTGGATTTGGCAGTCCAAGAAGTCAGTTCTGAACCGCTCATTGGATAAGAAGTCGTGTAGCTGACCCAAGGACCATGACTCTGGAATTACAAAACCACCACACGCTATTCAGGAGAAAGAGGGGCAATTTCTTCCGGTGTCATTTAAGCCTCTGAAAACCGACTGAAGAGTCAGCTATGAATCACTTCTGATTTGATGGCAATGGGTGAGAATTGAGCTGAAATGAGAAGACAGCACCCTGTGTTTACAATAAACTAATCTTGGCTTCACCTCAGTCCCTGTAGCTCCGTGAGTCAGTTAGGAACTTCAGTCCCTGCAGCTCCGTGAGTCAGTTAGGACCGACTTACTGTAATGTCTGTCTGAGACATTGACTCGGGACTTGCCATTCCCTATTAACAGATGAACCATTTGGCACAGATAAATCTCAGCTTGTATACACACACACACACACACACACACACACACACACACATGGTGTTAGAAGTCTACATGTTGTTTTTATGTGTCATTGAGACAATTATAAATCATAGTGAAGAGCAGATCTGACTCTTGCCAGGTCCTGTCCTGTCAATCATGATGTTTGATATGCTTGAGTCCATTAGTACAGTCACTGTGTCAATGCAGTTTCTATTTCTCTGAATTTCTATTTTTCTTTCCCAGAAGGATGCCCTTTTCCAAAGACTAGCTTCAAGTGACAACCTTCCCAATGTACGTGAGACAAATTTGTACCGTCCTTGCCTCTAAACCATATCTTGGCTACACTTTCTCCAAGACAGACTTGTAAGGTAAAAAGTGTGCAGAAACCAGGTAAAGTAAAACAGGAGTTTATTGGCAGCTCTCAGGTGAAATTTACAGTCCCAGGCCAGAGAAAGGCAGTGTGGGGCAGGAAAGCCACAAGTGAGGAAGTTACAGGCAAAATTTTATAGGCAGGGGTTGGGGGTAGGGTGGTCAGCTTCGTGGTCAGCTCTCCATGGAGAACACTGATTGGGCATCCTCTGTTAGTTTCCAAATATGGAACTACTTAATGCCTTTAGGTGGATTGTGTCATAGCCGACGGTTGAGCTGGATGTGGCTGGTAGTCATGTTCTCTTCTGATTGCCTGTAGCCCGTATGACACCAGGATTGGAAAGTCTTCCATAAGGTGCGATTACAGTGGAATGTCCCCTAGCTCCCAGGTGACCTTACAAGACATGTTTGATCTTTAGGTATATTCAGAACTCTTCTTCAACACCACAATTCAGAGACTGATTCTTCTTCAGCCATCCTTATTCATTGTCCAACTTTCAGATTCATTGGAAGTTATTGGAAAGAACATGAGTTAATTGAAACACACTTTTAATCTACCACATAG
>NW_006399953.1:3285535-3287861 GCF_000299155.1 Elephantulus edwardii
CTAAGACGATTATTGTAGAAATAGTAAGATAACTAGTAAAGTGTGTATGAGGATCCGAGGCAGAGGGCCCATAAGAGCAGAGGGGCAAGAATGGACAGGGAGGTAATCATAGGGTAGCATAATTTGATGGGTGGAAGAAGAGATGGGTAAAGGAAATGGGAAATGTCTGGTATGAAAAACAATGTATTTGAACTTTTAATGTAAACCTGTATAAAATAAAAAATTTTTAAAAAAATTAAAAAAAAAAAAGAAGTATAAGCAGTCTTCTCTGTAATTTTTATGCCTTTGAAAATCCCCTGGAGTGTCAGATATTGGTTTCAACTCAATACCTCCTAAACCTACAGCATAGATAAGCTCTCAAATAGCCATAAATGCACAACTAAGAGAAGATATAAAATGGAAATGAAATCCTTATATGCATAAAAAAAAACTGTCCATAAAGGAAAAGAAAAAGGAGCCTACACACTGTGAGATACTTAGTGAACTTTATAGAAAGTTGTCCTACCTCAAAGAGAGAGGATTGATAGAACCGGCATTTAGGAAATACTGCATTACTTGGATGAGTCTAAAAGACAGGGAGAGTAAAGCAAGTCACAGGTGGACAAAGTGCTGTTGTAGGGAGAAACACTAGAGGAAATTTAGATACAGAAAATATAGTGTGTTTTTTTGTTGGATTTTTTTTCCCCACCAAGAATGGTGTGGGAAATACATAATGAAGACTGTTGAGGTAAGGGGTGGTATTGTAGGAAAGGGGTATACACAAGTATAGAAGATTGCCAAGGTGAGCTAACTTAGTGGATAGGTTGATGAGGTGAAGGGGAAGCCAACTACAGAGGCGAAACTTGATTTTATATTGTATATTTACAACTTGTTCTATGCTGTATAAATGGTACACTTTAAAAAACTAGCTTTTTGAACCAAATAGTAAATGTTTGATGAGGTTATTTGGGAAGTCATAGAAATGTTTTTTCTCTTAATAGTGGTAAACGGGAATGCATTTGTTAAATTTAACAGGTAATTTTTGTTGTATGTAAATTAAACTTTATCTATCTATCTATCTATCTATCTATCTATCTATCTATCATCTATCTATCTATCCCATCCTTGCTCTTTAGCACTTTGGAGAGGTTCCTGACAATAGATTTATATAAGGCAATATTCTTTGGATCTTTCTTTAGGGTAAAATAATGATGATAGGTTTATTAGAAAGGTTTTTTTTTTTCCAATTTCTTGGCTGATATTACCATATGTATTGATTTTGAATCCAAATAAAATGAAATCATTGACAACTTTAATATTTTCTTTTATTTCATGATGCCTATTGGTCCAACAGTGAGAATTTTTGTTTTCTGAATGTTGAGATGAAATATATATTGAAAGCTATAGTCTTTGATAGGCCACAGCAAATGTCTCAAGTCTTCCCTGCTATCAGTAAACAAGATTATGTCCTCTGTGTAACACAGGTTGTTGATGAGTCTTCCTTCAATCCTGATGGCACGTTCTTCTTCACATAATCTAAATTCTTGAATGATTTGTTCAGCATATAGATTCAATAGGAATGGATAAAGAATGCAACCTTGATATACACATTTCCTGATTTTAAATCTTGCACAATTCCCTTGTTCTGTTTGGACAATAGTTTCTTTGTCCATCTATCAATTTGACATGAGCATAGCTGTGAGATTCTCATTCATTGCCACATTATCCATAATTTGCTATAATCCACACAGTCATGTACATTTGCATAGTCAACAAACCTCTCATATACATCTTTCTGTTATTCTTTACTTTCAGCCAGGATCCATCAGATAACAGCACTGATATTCATCATGCCATGTTCTTTTTTGAACTTCTGGAAGTTCCATATTAAAGTACTGTCCTGACCAGTTTTAGTTTGCATGGTGACTCGTGATATTGTTCCATAATTTCTGTATTCTGTTGGTTCAAATTTTCTTTCTTTATTTCTTTTTTGAATGGGAGCAAATATGGACCGCTTCCAGTCAGTTGATCACGTTTTCCAAATCTCTTGGCCGACTCATGAGCACATCCAGGGTTACAGCTGTTTGTTGAAACACTTCAACTGGTATTCCATAAATTAGTAGGACCTTCTTTTTTGTCAATGACTTCACTGCAACATGAACTTCATTTATTACCATTGACTCTTTATCAGATGCTCCTTCCTGAAATACTTCAGTTTTGACCAATTATCTTTGGTACAGTGACTTTGTTTATTCCTTCCATCTTCTTTTGATGCTTCCTCCATCATTCAAAATTGTTTTCACAGAGTGCTTCAGTGTTACAATTTCAGGCTTGATTTTTTTTTTTT
>NW_006399953.1:3288896-3290683 GCF_000299155.1 Elephantulus edwardii
TGGTATAGGAGGAGATTGCTCCTCCTTCTCTAGCAGTGCATCTGGTGGATTTGAACCGTCTCTTCTGTCTTTGTAATGATTTTGTTTGTTTGTTTCCTCATGGATTATATCCTTGATGTGATTGCACGTCTCTCCTGATAATTATTATTCAACACATAAAATCTATTTTTGAGATTTTTTAAAATTCAGGTCAGATTGGTTTAAAACTGTATTTCTGTTATTGTGACGTTGTTTTAATTTCTTTCAACTTCAATTTGAATATGTGCATGTGTAATTGCTGGTCTGTTCCACATCCAGTCCCTGATCTTGTTTTGATTGCTGATAATGAACTTCTTCATTGATTCTTTCTGTAAATGTAGTTAATTTGATTTGTGTATAGTCCATCAGGTGAGGTCCATGTGTATGGTTACCTTTTAAAAAGGGTATTTCCAATAAATAAATTTAAAGTAACTAACCTCTATTGTTTATTATTGCCACCTATTGATGGTGGTATTGTGCGTTTTTGAGTCTGTTCTAACATAGGTACTATCAACAAAAGAACAAAACCATGTGTAATACTGTACTGTACTCTAAATGTCTTTTGTGCTTAAGCTAAATTATTACAGTTGCAGAATTAATCCATCTCATTGAGGGTCTTCCCTTTCTTCAGTGTCCTTCACTTCAGAATCTTTCTTTTCTAGGTTACTGTTGTTATGTGTCATCAATTTGTTTACAGCTCATAATGACCCTATGCACAGTAGCTCTGAACCTTGCTCTATATTAGGACAACCTCATTGTCTCTGAAACATCCACCCCTATTACCATGGTCACTGAGTCAATTCATCTCATCCAGGGTCTTCCTCTCTTTCTCTGTACCTCCCTCCTTCATGATGTTCTTCCTTCAAGCATGATGTTCCTCTCAAAGGATACCCAAAGGATATCAGATGGAATTTCAGAATCCTTGTTTCCAAGAACAGCCTAGTTTCACTTTCTCTAGGTGAGACTTGTTCAGTCAATGTCCTAACAGTCCATGGTATATACAATACTCCTCTCCAGCACCACAATTCAAAGGCATCAATTCTCCTTGTATCATCATTGTCTAGCTTTCTAATGCATAGCAAGTAATAGTGAAGACCATGGCCTGGAACAGACACACCTTCGTTTCTAGGCTGACATCCTTGCTCTTCAATACTCTGGTGATATTCTTGAGAGCAGATTTTTCACAATGCAATTTGTCTTTTGATTTCTTGGCTGCTGGTACCAAGAATGTTGATTGTGGAGCCAAGCAAATTGAAGCTTCTAACAATCTCAATCTCTTTACTGTCTATCATGATTCTGCCAATCAACCCAGTGGTGAGAATTTTTGTTTTCCTTTTTCTCCTTTTTAATTGGCTTGCCCACAAAGTTCATATACATTGTCTTTTACACTATTTTTTCGTTCATATTGTGTTTCATACAATCATTCTCCTAAAGTTTTATCAAATTAATCACCATTAGACCTTGTTAATCATTCTTGATGTTGAGTTCAATCCATATTGAAGGCTACAGTCCTTGACATTCTGCAGCACATACCTCAGGTCTTCATTTTTGGCAAGAAAATTGTGCCATCTGCATAAAACAGGTTGTTGATGAATCTTCCTCCAATCCTGATTCTGCATTTCTTCTTACAGAGCCCAGCCTCAAAGATGATCCTCATATAGATAGAAAAGGTTTGAAGATAAGATGCATCATTGATGCACTCCTTTCCTGATTTTGAACCAAGCAGTGTTTCCTTGCTCTGTTCTGATGTCTGCCTCCTGGCCCAAGTA
>NW_006399953.1:3291267-3297198 GCF_000299155.1 Elephantulus edwardii
CAGTACTTTGGAAAGGTCCCTAACAGCAGACTTTCCCATCGCAATACAACTTTTAATTTTCTGGCTGCTGATGCCAAGAGTGTAGACTGTAGAGGCAAGCAAACTAAAGCAGTTGACTATCTCAATCTCTTCACCAACCATCCTGATACTGTCAATTAATTAGTCCAGTGGTAGAATCTTTGTCTTCTTGACATTGAGCATCGATCCATATTGAAGGCTTCAGTCTTCAGCCCTCTGCAGCAGACACTTCAGTTCCTCCTCAGTTTCAGCATGTAGGGTTGTGTCATCTGCATAACTCAGACTGTTGATGGATCTTCCACCAATCCTGATGCCACACTTCTCCTCATAGAGCTCAGCCTCTCGGATAATCTGTTCTGCATACAGGTTGAAAAGGTATAGAGATAGGACACATCCCTGGTGTACACCTTTCCCAATTTTGAACCATGCAGTGTTTCCCTGCTCTGTTCTGATGGCTGCCTCTTGGTCCAAGTACAAGTTTCGCATTAGAATGATCAAGTGTTCTGGGATTCCCATTCTTCTCAGAGTCAGCCACAGTTTGTTATGATCCACACAGTCAAATGCCTTTCCATAATCAATGAAACACAGATAGAAATTCCTCTGGTATTCCCAGCTTTCAGCTAAGATCATTTAACATTAGCTACAATATCCCTAGTACCACAACCCCTTCTAAATCCATCCTGGACTTCTGGCAGTTCTCTGCTGATGTGCTATTCTAGTCGTTTTTTGATAATCTTCAGCAGACTCTTACTTGCATGTGATATCAATGGTATTGTTTTATAATTTCCACATTCTGTTGGGTCATGTTTTTTTGGAATGGGAACAAATATAGATATTTTCCAGTCAGTTGGTCAAGTGGTTGTTTTCCAGATTTCTTGGCACAACTTGGTAAGCACACCCAGGACAGCATCTGTTAGTTGAAATACATCAATTAGTATACCATTTATTCCTGGGGCCTTATTTTGTGCTAATTCCTTTTGCCTAGTGCCATGGTCTCTTATAAACCCAAACTGCACATCTGACAGTTGTCTGTTGATGTGCTGATCCAGTCGGTTTTGGGTAATTTTCAGCAGGATCTTGCTTGTATGTAGTAATAATGATTTTGTCTGATAATTTCTACACTCTGTATGGTCATCTTTTTTTGGAGTGGGAGCAAATATGGATCTCTTCCAGTCAGTTGGCCAAGTAGTTCTTCTTCAGTTTTCTTGGTATAACTTGAGTACATCCAAGACAGCTTCTGTCTGTTGAAATATGTCAATTGGTATGTCATTAATTCCTAGGGCCTTATTTTTTGCCAATTTCTTTAGAGCAGTTTGAACTTCCTCCTTCATCACCACAGGCTCTTGATCATATGTTATTTTATGAAATACTTCTGTGTCTGCAAATTCTTTTCGTACAATGACAACTATGTATACTCATTCCATCTTTTTTTTGATGCTTCCTGGATCATTTAATATTCTGCATAATGCATCCTATGTATTTGAACTGAAGGCTTGAATTTGTTCTTCAGTTTCTTCAGCTTAAGAAATGCCTAGTAAAAAAAATAAATAAAAATAAAAATTTTTTTTAAAAAAGGAAATGCCTAGTGATTTTGAACTTTTTTATTTTCTAGCTTCAGCTCTTCGCACATTTCTTTATAATACTTTGCTTTTTCTTTGTGGACTTTTGAAATCTTCTGTTCAACTCCTTACCTTCTTGATTTCTTCCCTTTGCTTTGGTTTCTTGGTGTTCCAGTGTGACATTTAGAGCCTCTTCTGATGTCTATCTTGATCTTTTCTTTCTTCTCTGTCTTTGTAATGATCTTTTGCATTATTCCTGGATGATATTCTTGATAGCCTCCCACAGCTCATCTGGTCTTTGCTTATTAGTGTTCAAGGTCTCAAATCTGTTTCTGAGATGGTTTTGAATTTCAGGTGGGATAGACTCAAGTTCAAATTTTGGTTTCTATGGGTTTGATTTAATCTTCTTTTGATTTAGTTTGAACTTGCATATGAGTAACACCTAACCTAGTTTTCACACATAATATTGAGTTTCTCCAGCAATTTCTTCCACAGATGTAATTGATCTGCTTCCTGTGCATACCATCAGGTGAAATCCATGTGGATAGTATGTGTTTATGTTTCCTTAAGAAGGTATTTGCAACGAATAAAGCATTGATTGTACAGAATTCTACCACTCTACCTCCAGCCTCATTTCTGTCCATATTTTCCAACTAGTGATCCTTCTTCCCTGTTTTCAACTTTTACATGCAGGTCATCCATTATCATTAATGCATTTTGATTTCATGTTTGATCTATTTCTGACTACAAAAGTTGGTAGAAATTTTTTATTTCCTTCTCTTTGGCTCTGGTTATTGGTGCATATATTTGATAGTGGTATTCACTGAACTTCATTGTATGTGTATGGATATTTTCCTGTCACAAGATCCTGTATTCAATATGGATCTAGAAATGACTTTTAAACAAAGAAAACAGCCCCCAATTTTACACAACTTTTCCTCTCTGTCATAGTAGATCATATACCTATCTAAATAAAAATGTCCTTTGCCAGTCCATCTCATTTTGCCAATACAAAGTATGTCAATATTTATATGTTCTGTTTCTTTCTTAACAATGTCCACTTTTCCTACATTCATGCTTCTCACATTCCATGTTCCAATCACTAATGTCTACTTACAACAGTTCCTCTTCCTTTGTGTTTCCATATTTGAGGGCTCAACCTCAGTTGCCATATCTGCTATTCTATTCTCTCTGTGCTCTTTTGTACATGTCATTGTTGATTGCCTTTGAGTCGCACATGACTCATAGCAACCCTATGAACAAAAGGCCTGAAGCCTCTCTACAACTATCGACATTTATCAAAGTTCATAGAGTTTCCAGAGGCATGTTAATTAGGAAGTGGATGCCACTCCACAGGGCTTTTGAAGTCCTGTTATTTTAGAAGTGGATGGCCAATCCTTCTTCCTAGCTTGTCTAATTTAAATGTTCTAATTTAAAACGGCATGTAATAGACAAGGATCTTACAGAAAGGAGCAGATGAAGTATATTTTCCAATTATGTAAGTAAGAAATAGAATCAATGTTGCTCCTTCTTCTTTGGCACATGTATGATGTCTTTCTCCAAGGACTAGGGCCTCTTAACAACATGCTCAAAATACATGAGATGAAAACAATACATTTAAAAAAAACCAAAAAACAACTCATCTATAAACATTTGTTGGTTTTGCTTCTTTTGAGAATAGAGTCTAAAACAGTAAAAGTTTTCCATTCTGATTATCATTCTGATTCATTAATAATTTGCATATTGTTAATCTTTTCTGATTTTGTTTTGTTGGTCATCGTTAAGTTGGGGAAAAACTAGTTTGAAGATCTTTTCAAAGGTATTGCAAAATTCAACAAGGGACTCAGAGGCCTCTGATTAAGAAATGTTGAACTCTTTGTTGCCTTGGAGTGCCATTTATAGGATTTCTACTTTCCTTGATCAAGTTGCATTTGTTAAAAAGTTCAATTTCTAAGAAAAATTCACTTCTTCCCTCAGCTGCTCCTTAGAGAGTTGTGATTTGTCTGGTAATTGCAAGTACAAGACTTAAGAAATATAATTTTTATTCTTTTCTTTTTCCATTTGAAGGTATGAGATCCTAGCCAAGTGTAAATCAGGAATTCAAATGACTTTTCTAATTTCTACCAAGTTTATTTGTAACTTCTACCAAAAAAGTTTGAGCTGCTTTTGTTATTAGGTGCTGTAAAGTTGAGTACTACTCATAGCCTATGGATAGTCAACATAGATCCTACCCTATCCTATGCCATCTTCATCATCTCTGAGACACTCTGTGTGCCTGCGCTCAGCTGTGCATCATTCTGGGTGGTGTTTGTCTGAAGGGTTAAGAGAGGGGCACGTCCAAGATGTTGTGCTGATGATCGCTGATGGGAAACCCCAGCATCTGAAAGATCACGGGAACGGGTGGGGGGAGTCCTGGCTCTGCAGCCCAACCGGCGTGCCCACTGTGATGGGGCACTGTATGCTGCCCCGTGTCCTCATTCATCATTACCCTGCGGCCCTCAGGGCCACCGCAAGTCTCTCCAGCAGCCATGTGGTGTCACTGTGTGTGGTCACCTCTGTAGAAGTGAACCAGAGTGGGGTCCTTAAGTCACCATGTTAATCCATCTCATAGGGAATCTTCTTCTCCTTTACTGATGCCCAAACTTTCCAAGCATGGTATCCGTCTCTAATTAACAGCTTAACCCAGCTACATGTTGAGATCATGAAAGACAAAGTTTCACCATCTTCCAAGAAGCTCTCAGGCTACACCCTTTCCAAAACATATCTGCTTGTTTTCTTGACACTTCATGGGGGATTCAGTACTCTTCCCCATCACTGCAACTCAAAGGAATCAATTCAAATTCTGTCTATATTCATTGTCCAGCTCTTCAATGCATAGCAGGTGACTGAGAAGACCATGGCTGAATTAGGCATACTTTAGTTTTCATAGGAGGCAGAAAGGTGCTGGACAGGGGAGTTGATGAGGAAAGGCCCAACAAAATGACCTATACAAGGCACACTATAGTTTTCAAACTGGTATCATTGCTCATCAGCATTCTGGAGAGATCCCTGACAACAAACTTGTACAAAGTTCTTCTGATGTACAGATGTCAGATATTTCTAACATGGATCTGCTGATTTCCTGATTACTGGTACCAAAGGTGTTGACTGTTGATCAAAGGAGGATGAAATCATTGACAGCTTCAGTCTTTTTTCCATCTATCATAATATTGACTCTTGGTACTTACTGTAGTAAGGATCTTTGTCTTCTTGATATTGAGACATAATCCATACCAAAGGCTATAGTCCTAGACCTTCCTCAGCAAGTGTCTCAAATCCTCACATTCAGCAGCCAAGGTTCTGTCATCTGCATAATGCAAGTTATGAGGTGTGACTGAGTCTTCTTCTGATCCTGACATCACATTCAAACGTGAATGTGGACTAACAGCATCAAGTTTCTCGAATTACTTACTCAGCATACAGATAAATAGTGATAGGGCCCCCCAGGCTATATTTAAAACCATTACCAAGCATTTAGCTGTGCCACCGGCTGTGCCAATATTTCTATCCAAGACCCCATCCTGCTACACCATTATGGGACTCAGAGGTGGTCTGAAAAGGGAACATGTGTCATAATATTTCTGTGCCTCTTTGTCTTTATAACTTGCTTTTAAAGCCTTTACAACACTTATCTGTCAGTTCAGTTATTGGGGAATGAATTGCATGTTGTCGGTCGGTCTTATTATTGCTTGCTCCTATCAGCACTGTGCATGTCTGTCAGTCTGCTGTACTTGTGTAGCTTGTCAGGTGGGTGATCTGATGCTGGAATCTGTGCCTTCAGTGTCTTAGTTACCAGAAACATCACCCATGGTGGAGAGGTTGCAACAAAGCTCCTAAGTTAAGATAGACTAGTAAGGATTGACCCTTTTAATCTAAAATAATGGGTCTCAGAAAACCTTATCAATAGGTAAATGTGGGTAGTTACACTATTAGACATAGAATCTGGATAGGTAGTCACTCAGGAAGAGTAGAAACAGCTGCAAACATCTTTTAATAATTGAAACAGGGAATAAATAAACATGAATATTGGAAAATTAGAAGTTGTGAAAAATTAAATAGAACATATGGAGACTGACAGTCTAGGCATTAGTGAGATGGCCTTGAGGAGCTCTGGCTACTTTGATTCAGATAATCACATGGTATACTATGCTGAGAATGAAAGACAGAAGCAGAATGATCTTGCATTCATAGTTTTAAAAGGTCTGCATAGGAATATGCAAATGTGAAGTATTTCTTGTCCACTAAGAAGATTATATAGTTTGCTATCAATGTAAAAAGTGTTTAGCATCCTTATGGTGTATTCTTGTTGTTAGAT
>NW_006399953.1:3298648-3299351 GCF_000299155.1 Elephantulus edwardii
GAGAGAGAGATTTCAACTAATAGAGTAAGAAAACTGGATACATTTGGGCAGGAAATTTTCTTGTAGAGCAGATGCCTATGAATACTTGTAAGAAAAGCTAGGTTTCTTGACCCACCAAGGACAGAGTATCACCTTTAGACCTGGACTTGCTTGCAGAGGGGTCTCGGGCACTTAAGTGGAAGAGCTAATAGAACCTTGTAACACTTATGTAAGTAGAGTAGATGCCAAAAATGAGAGGTTGAAGGTCAAAAGAGGTCTGCTTTGAGGTATAGCTAATAAGCTGCCCTAATGAAGAACTGTACCCTGAGTCATTTCTTATTCCCAAATGCAACCTGTTGCTTCATAGGACCAGATAGCCTTTCATTTTGTTGTATACAGGATAACCGTGGATGAGAAGTTCCTTGATAACAACTAAAACAACACTTTCTCCAGTAAACCCATAATTATAGTATTGCCTGCAAGTTCTATGTGTCTATTCTAATGTAAATTGTCAGAGAAGTAAGAATTATGATGATAGTACTCAGGGCGTATGCCAGGGATGTGTCCTGTCTCCATACATTTTCAACCTGTATGCAGAACAGATCATCCGGAAGGCTGGGATCTATGAGTAGAAATGTGCCATCAGGATTGGTGGAAGATCTATCATCAATCTACGTTATGCAGATGACACAACCCTGCTTGATGAAACTGAGGAGGACCTGAA
>NW_006399953.1:3300098-3304372 GCF_000299155.1 Elephantulus edwardii
CCTGGTTTCACTTTCTCCAGGACAGACCCATTGGTTCTCCTGAAGTCTATAGTATGTTGAAGATTCTTCTTCAGCACAACAACTCAAAGGCATTGATCCTTCTTCTATCAATCTTAGTTATTATCCAGCTCTTTTAGATATAGCAAGTAATTGTGAAGACCATGGCCTGTATTAGGTGAACCTTAGCCTCCAGAGTGACATCATTGCTTCTCACTACTCTCAAGACGTGCCTGACAACAGATTTTACCAAATGCAATACATCTTTTGATTTCCTGACTGCAGGTGCCAAGAGTGTTGGTTGTGGAATCAAGTAAACTCAAGTTATTGATGATCTCAATCTCTTATTCATCTATTATGAAGCTGCCAATTGGCCCAGTGGTGAGAATATTTTTTTCTTGATATTGAAGACTAGTACTTGACATTCTGCAGCACATGTCTCATGTCCTCCTCCATTTCAGCAAGTAAGGTTGTGCCATTTCTATAACACAGGTTGTTGATGAATCTTCCTCCAATCATGATGCCACATTCTCCCCATACTGTCCAGCTTCCATAATGATCAGTTCTACATATAGATAGAAAACGAATGGAGATAGGATGTATCCCTTATGCACACCTTTTCCGATCCTGAACCATGCATTGCTTCCCTGTTCTGTTCTGACTACTACTTTTTCATCCAAGTATAGATTTCACATGAGCACGATTAAGTGTTCTGAGATTTCCATTTTTTTTCAAAGTTAGTCACAATTTGTTGTAATCCACAAAGTCAAATGCCTTTACATTTTCAATGAAACACATATAGACATTCTTCTGGCATTCTGTGCTTTCAGCCATGATCCATTTAACATTGACTATAATGTCCCTGGTGCCATAGTCTCTTCTAAACTCAGCCTCCATATCCTGCAGCTCTAATATCACTTACCATCAAATCAACTGACTACTGTTGATTCCACATGTGGCATAGTAGAATTATGCTCAGAAGATGATTTTCTGTGACTGATATTTTTAAAAAGTGAATCACTAGCCTTCTTTATCAACGTATCTCTAGGCAGATTTTACTCTTCAACCTTTCCGTTTTAAGTCAAGTGTGTAGATTGTTTACAATATCTGGGATTATTTTATATGCTAAGCTGGGTGAAAATGTTAGGATATTTTCTTTTCTCCCCTCCCCTTCTCTCTCTTTTTAAAAATCATTCATTGTCTTTATTGATAAATATGTAAAATGTTATGGGATCTGATATTAGACCCATGAATAAATTTATTTTAGTCATCTTTGCCTATCTACTCAACTCTTGACCAAGTGCTTCTAGTAGAGAGGGAATATGTTCTAATTTCAAAAGGGGAGGTGTCTAACTCAAACTGTCTCATGCTTTAAAAGGGTGGGGAAGGACTCCGAGAAGAATTCCAGTCCAAAGCATGTAAGTAGCATTTAACCTAGAGCTCTGAAAATACACTTTCCAGAGAGCATTTTACCATCATGAAGTTGGCCCAATTATTTTGTTTTTCCATTTTTAGATTTCATTTCTAAATGACATTTACTTTGACAGCTCAAATTTGGAAAGAAGCAGCAGCACTGGGAGCAAAGAGAAGTTCATATTTCTGATTGGAAGCAGTATATATGTGTAAGGAAATGTGAAGATGTAGAGTTTCTCCTTGAGGCATTTATGTCTAGTTGGGAAATAAATGTGTGATTAACCAAGGTAAAAATGGAATTTTCTCTCTCTCTTTCATAGTGCCATCTAGTTGAAAAAGACTTACAACTGACCCTCTAAAGCTGTGTACTACATAGGAATTGATTGTCTATTTTTCTCCAAGAAACTTCTGATGGTTTTGAACCGCCAGAGAGGCCTGCCCTTTGAATTATCAGCATAACTCCTAGTGGATTAAACTACAAGATCTCCCTTTGGGGATAGATGATAGAGATAGAGATAGAGATAGATATAAGATATAGATAGATATAGATATAGATGATCCAGATAGAGATAGAGATAGATATAGATATAGATGATCCAGATAGAGATAGAGATAGATATAGATATAGATGATACAGATAGAGATAGAGATAGATAGATATAGATGATATAGGTATAGATATAGATGATATAGAGATAGAGAGATAGAGATATAGAGATATAGATAATGAGAGTAAAGGAAAGGACAAAAGAAGAGTGACACTTGATATGGAATGGAGTTAGGGAGGAAAATAGAAAAGGCTATATGAGGAAGAAGCTTAAATTCAACCTATACCAAAACTTACTTTGAAACATCTAGTAAAAATACGACTTTTTCACTCAAGTCTAATTGCAGCTAACTAATAGCTGAACCTCTAGTGAGTTTCAGAGGCTGTGCATGGGAGGTGATTGTTTCTTTTTCTTCTGCAAAACAGCTAGTGGATTGGTACTATCTGCTTTTGGGTTGGCAACTCAGCTCCCTTGCCACCTGTTGTTGCTAGGAGCTGATGAGATGAGTATGACTCAAAGAGATCTTATGAACAAAAGATCTCAACCCTGTTCTATCCTGTGCCATTTTCACACTTCATGACACACAAGAGCCCATTATGGCAGGCACTGTGTCAATCCACCTGATAGAATGTCTTCCTATCTTTTGCTGACTCTCCACCTTTCCTACTATCATATCCCTATCCAAGGAAGAGTCCTTCCTAGCAACATGTCTAAAATTATGTGAGGCGAAGCTTCATCATTCTTGAATCTGAAGAGTGTTGTGTTTGTTTTTAAAAACAATGTTCAAATTTTGTAAATAAATTAGTGGAATTTTTTTAAAAAACAAAAAACATATCTGTTTGTTCTTTAGGGCCTTTGATGAGATGTTTGGTGTTCTTCTCCAACACCAAAACACAAAGGTATCAGCTTATCTTTTGTTATCCTTTTTCAGCTCTCAGATACATAGCAAGTGGTTAGAAAGACTATGCGCTGAATCAAACCCACCTCAGTCCTCAAACTGACATCTTTACTCCTCAATAATTTGGAGAGGTCCTTAACTGTAAATTTTCCCAATGCAATGTGTCTTATTTCTTGACTGGTACCAAGGATGTTAGTTGTGGATCCAAGCAAGATAAAGCTGCTGACAGTTTCATTCTCCTCTTCATCCATTATGATATTGTCTATTGATCCAGTGATAAGAATCTTTGTTTTCTTGATGCTGTTGTTGTTGTTGTTGTTAATTAAGTGCTGTCATGTCACAGGTGACTCATAGAGACCCTATCAAGGAGAGTCCTCAACGCTTGTTTTCTTGATACTAAAAAACAATTCATACTGAAGCCTGCATTCCTTGATATTCTGCAGCAAGTGCTTCAAGTCCTCCTCACTTTCAGCAAGCAAAGCTGTGTCATCTGCATAAGAGACGTTATTGATGAGTTTACCTCCAAGACTGATGCCACCCTCCTCTTGAAAGAGCCCAGCTTCTCAGATAATTTGCTCAGCATACATATTGAACAGGTATGGAGAGAGAATACTGATTGACATATTTAAACAAACAGATGCTGCCCTGAATGTGCTCATCAAGTTGTGCCAAGACATCTGGAGGACAGCCACCTGGCCCACTGACTGGAAGAGATCTATATGTGTTCCCATTGAAAAGAAAGGTGATCCAACAGAGGAAATAAATCAAACAATATCATTGATATCACATGCAAGCAAGATTATGCTAAAGATTATTTTTTAAAAAAAAGACTGGAAAAGCCCATCAACAGAGAACTGCCTGAAGTGCAGGCAGAATTAGAAAAGGCCATGGCACTCGGGATATTATAGCTAATGTCAAATGGATCTTGGCTGAAAGCAGAGGGTACCAGAGGAATGTCTATCTGTGTTTCATGGGCTGTGCAATGAATTATTTGACTGTGTGGATCACAATAAACTGTGGCTGACTCTGAGAAAAATGGGAATCCCAGAACACTTGATTGTGCTTGTGTGAAACCTATACTTGGACCAGGAGGCAGTCATCACAGCCGAGCAAGGAAACACTGCATGTTTCAAAATTGAGAAGAGTGTGCATCAAGGATGTCCCCTATCTCCATAACTTTTCAATTTCTATGTGGAACAGATTATCCAGGAAGCTGGGGTCTATGAGGAGAAGTGGTTCATCAGGACTGGAGGTAAATTCATCAACATTCTGCCTTATGCAGATGACACAACCCTGCTTTCTGAAACTGAGGAGGACTTCAAGTGTTTGCTTCAGAAGGTCAAGGACTGAAGCCTTCAATATGGATTGAAGCTCAACATCAAGAAAACAAAAATTCTCACCACTGGGCCAATTGGCAG
>NW_006399953.1:3304472-3305728 GCF_000299155.1 Elephantulus edwardii
AAGACAAAATAAAATATTACAATGAAATGTGCAACGAGCTGGGGTCAGAAAATCAAAAGGGCCTAACTTGCTCAGCATGTCTTAACCTAAAAAAACTGAAGAACTAATTGAAACCTTGAGTTGGTATATTTAAGGATGCTTTGGACGGAATATTAAATGATCCAGTAAGTATTAAAAGAAGATGGAAAGAGTATACAGTCACTGTACCGAAAGGAATTGGCAGACGCAAAAGATTTCATAAAACAACATATGAGCAAGATCCTATGATGATAAAGGAAAATTCAAACTGATTTGAAGGAATTGGCAAAAAATAAGGCCTCAGGAATGGATGATATTACCAATTGACATATTTCAACTAATAGATGCTCCTCTACATGTGCTCACCAGGTTGTGTGAAGAAATATGGAAGACAACCACTTGGCCAACTGGAAGAGATCTGTATTTGTTCCCATTCCAAAGAAAGGTTATCCAACAGAGTGTGGAAATTATCAAACAATATCTTTGATATCACATGCAAGCAAGATTCTGCTTAAGATTATCCAAAAATGATGGAATGTCTATCTGTGTTTCATTGATTATGTAAAGGCATTTGACTGTGGATCACAACAAACTGTGGTTGACTCTGAAAAGAATGGAAATCCCAGAACACTTGATCATGCTAATGCAAAACCTATACTTGGACCAGGAGCCAGTTGTCAAAACAAAGCAAGGAAACACTGCATGGTTCAAAATTGGTAAGGGTATACGTCGGGATGTGTCCTATCTCTATACCTTTTCAACCTATTTGGAGAAAAGATTATCTGGGAGGCTGGGCTCTATGAGGAGAAGTGTGGCATCAATGATTTGCATTATGCAGATAATACAATCTTGCTTTCTTAAAACTGAAGAGGATCTGAAATGCTTGCTGCAGAAGGTCAAGGAGTGCAGCCTTCAATCTGGATGGAGGCTCAGTACAAAAAAGACAAAGATTCTCACCACTGAATCAGTTGGCAGCATCGGGATGGATGGTGAAGAGATTGAGATTGTTAACTGCTTTAGTTTGCTTGGCTCCACAATAAACACTATTGGCACCAGCAGCCAGGAAATTAAAAGATGTATTGTGATGGGAGAGTCTGCTGTTAGAGACCTCTCCAGAGTATTGAAAGCAATGGTGTCACTCTGGAGACTAAGGTGCACTTATTACAGGCCATGATCTTTGCAATCACTTGCTATGCATCAGAGAGCTGGACAGTGACTAGGGAGGATAGAAGGAGAAC
>NW_006399953.1:3305828-3311275 GCF_000299155.1 Elephantulus edwardii
GAAGACTCTCTATGAGATAGATTAATTCTGTAACTGGGGTAATGGAGATAGGTATGTTGGAGACAATAAAATTGCCGAGTGATAGAGCAGGGTTTAGGGCTGTTGTGCATAGGGTCCCTGTGAGTCGCACTTCACTTGCCAACACATAACAACAACAACAACAACAACAACAACAACTGTTTCCTTGCTTTGTTTGCACAACAACAGCCTCTTGATCCAGATATAGGTTCCACATGAGCACAATTACGTGTTCTGGGCTTCTCATTCTTTTCAATGTCAGCAACCCACATCTTGTTATGATCCACACAGTCAAATGCCTTTGCATAGTCTTGACATTTCCATAACTCTATCTGTCACCCCTTTCTCATCATTCTTTACCCAAACTATATTTCACCCAGTCTACTAACAGTAAGCAATATTTTGTTTGTATGTCAAATGTCCTTTCCACTAGGCCACTAGAAATCCTTAGTAAAATTGAACAATTTGGAATTTCTTGGAGGGAAATTCCAACTCCATTGAAAACTCAATAAGACAAAGACAGTGGTAGAAGAGACAACAAAGCTCTCTGATTAAGGAGAAGATGTAAAGAGGTAAGGACTCTCTCAGAGCAAATATTCTTTGGGCTGGCAGAGGAAAAGCAAGGATACTTCTATTCCTGGGATCTTTGTCAAACATAAGCCTTCATTCTCTTATCTTTATAAAGAATTGTTCTCTGCTTTCTTATTGATAACTTTCTTTACCATGTTTAACTAAGCTTGTCTTTCAGTATAACTGAGAGTATCTAATATGAATTTGCAAAGTGTGTGTGTGCGTGGAGAGACAGAGAGTGACACAGTAAGAGAGAATTAGGAAAGAAAGGAAATAAGCGAGTGCTTATGGTGGGAGAGGCAGTGAAGTGTTTGAAAATGCCATCTGTGAAACCATTTTATATTCAGTATTCAGCAATATTTAACATACTCTTTAGTTGTGTAACATATATCCTGATAGTGTAGCAGGCTGAATGTTCAATTGCAGGAAAAGTTGGCAATTTGAACCCATTGGTTACTTTGTAATAGAAAGATGAGTCAATCTATTCCTGTTAGGATTTACAGTTTGGGGAACAGCAATGGAAGTTTGAGGGTAGGTTTACCTTGGTGGATTTAGATATGTAGATGGATTCTAAAAAATAAAGTAATATTCAAGGAAGACATAATACGTGCCTTCATCAAGTTTATAGTCTATTATCTAGCTCTATGACTACAATAAGGCTAGATTTTAGAGGATATAGCTTTTTTAATTCATTTCCAAGCATGTTGGCAATTGTCTAATGGGCTTAAATAAAATTACATTTTCATAAAACATTCCCATTTCTTTACACTGAGGTGAAACATTAAGAATTGAAGTTAAGTCATCAACGTGATCAGCACAGCAAGTTGTATCACTATGTATAATTTAGGCCACAGGGAAAGCTTAAAATGCCATTGATTTATTGTGCACACAGGCATCTTGAGCCTCTGACATGACAAGAAAGCAGAATGCAGCTGACTGTAAGATGATGAAGCAAATCACATTCCATGGGAAACCGGGAACTCCTGAGAGATGGAGATTTGACCTTCTACAGCTGCTTGGTGTTAGCAGATTGGGTGAAATGTGGTCTGGGGAAAGAATGATAAGACGAGGAGACAGATAACAACCCAGAGAGAGTAATGAAAACTTCCTTCCTCTGGCAGTTGCATGGAAGCTAAATGTAGTATTTTTTGTGATGAGGTGAGGTAAGCATCTCTTGGTCAAGCTACCGGACTATTTCATAATGATATGCATTGTCAAGTCAGGAAGATGGGGCAATGGGTGTCTTGGCTGCTTAGGGATAGAATTAGTCAGAATGGAGGATTGATAAAACCAAAGGCAGATGCCATTTGGCTCTTCCAAGTACATAACAGAAGGGCTTACGCACTGCAAATTTAGCACCTGCTATCATCACTAGGGTTAATGTCTCCCACGGCATAACACATTGTGTCACCCTGTCCTAGTGGATTCCTCATTCCAGACAATACGGAACTTAATATATTTATCAATGTTAAGCATAGACTAATATATGACAACATAGTAAATTACTTAACTATCATATTTCTTACATTATATGGTGGCCTACTAGTAAGGAATTGTGCTGACAACCAAAAGGCTCTTAGTTTGAATCTGCCACCTCCTCTGTAGGAGAAATATCTGCCAGCTGCTTCAGTGAAGAAAGATGGCCAATCTCCCATGGAATTTACAGCCTCTGAAAACCTGCTAGAAAGTAAGCTGTGAATTGGTTCTGACTCTTTGGTACTCAACAACAATAACAAAATTAGACTATTTTTCTACATTGAATTACATTGTACGTTATCTTATTAGTAACTGAGTGGAGGTCTTTCAAAAGTTTTTCTTCTTCAATTCCTTCAGTTAATTATATCTCAGTCACAAAAATACCCACAATGATATGTTGTTGTCATTAAGTGCCGTTGAGTCGCAGGCGACTCATAGGGACCCTATGAAGGACAGTCCTCGACGCTTGGGTGCCTTTCATCCTCTCTCCAGCTTCACAGGGTTTCCGGAGGCAAGCTATTACAGAAGTGGATGCCACTCCTCCTTCCAACACATTGACATAGGTTCATAAATAGTAATTACCTTATCATTGTCACCAAAACGTTGAAAATATGAAAAAGTCGAGGCTATAAAATCACCAGAAGTGACAAAACCAAGAGTGTGCTTAGTATGTGCAGATGAAACTACATCATTTTAATAGTGTGATAATGAAAGGTCCAACTGGAACACATTCAAAGGTTCAGAAAAATAAATGCATTTAGAATTTTAGTTTTGTAAGTATATTAATACATGTAGACTAGACTAATGAAAAATATTTTTGTCATTATATAATTTACTGAAAATTTTTTTATAAAACAAATAATAAATGTAAGCTTCAACATTGCACAAACATTTAATGGGAAGACGTTTTGATGTCACCTCCTGTCATGAATTACATTGTGTTTCCCTAAAATACATGTATGCTATGACATAACATGGAAACTATGTAATAATCCCTTATGAATAGTAAAGAAAATATTTTTAGGAGGATTAGTTATGGAATCCTATTCTTTCTAATCCCATTATAGCCCTAATAAGACATAAGGGAGTTCCCCCAGGTTGTGGACTGTAAGGTCTTTCATGGCACTAGAAATAAAAGGAGAGGAAATTGAGATGAGGGGGTAGGGTGGAACTCTCAGTACCACTGAGAAATAATCACCAGATTTTTACATTCTTTTGGACCTGTACACTGCAAAAAAAGTGAGTTGGTCCCTACTTTGAGATGAAGGGACATTATACTGTACTTTCAGTTTGGATCGGGCCCTGGTTTAAAGTTGAGTCTGTGTGAAGTCCCTGAAGCTAGTTTCACATTTCAAAGCAGACAAACAAAAACCTCTCACACTCATTGCCTTTAAGTCAGAAATGACTCATAGCTGACCCTTTATTGGGTTTCTGAGACTATAAGTGGCATAGAAAGAGATTTGCCCGTCATATTCCCTCAGGACTGATGGTGGATTCAAACCTAGAGAGACATTGTTGACCTTTAGATTAGCACTGCAACTCCTTATGGACTAGGCCACCACCTGGGATCATACTTTTATGATTTTTGAAAGTTCGTGGACTTTTATTTCCTTTTGTAACACTCTTATAACCTATCCAGATCCATGTTCTAATTTTCTGCCCTTTGGGATCCTTGGTAGCAAAAAGTTTAAGTGCTTTACTGTTAACCCAAAGGTTTACTGTTCAAACTCACCAAACGCTTCACAGAAACAAGATGTGGAATTCTAATTTTATAAATATTATAAGCTTGAACAGTTCTACTGTGTGTAATAGTGCCAGTGTGAGTCAGAATTGACTTGATGGCAACAGATTTGGATTCATAAATTTTGTGCACTTCTGACATTTGGTAGTACAATGGTAAGGGTTTATCTTTCAACTGAAAAGTTAGTGGGAGAAAAACCTCATTATCTGCTCCTACAAAATTTAAAGTGTACAAGAACTTATGGGGATGGCCTGTCGCTCCACATAGGTTTATGATGAAATGAAAGTTGAACAACCAACAACCACAACACTCTGTGTTTCACAGGGCTGACACTTCATATTAATTTCCTGGGCTTTACTGTCTGAATCCAGTTCAGTGTAACCTGTGGGAGGTAGTGACTATAGATAGGATGTGGGAGGAAATAAGATAGATCAAGGGATGTATTTTTCAGGTCCATTTCCTCTGAACCATGTGCTTTGGCATGGATTGCTTCTCTAGAAGTGCATCTCCTGCCATGGTGCTTCCTCCCAGGGGTCCAGCTCTCACTGGACTCTGGGAACACTATTCCTATTCTTTGCCAGATGAAGTGCAGGGATGGTGGCAGCTACTACTTCTGATACTTTTTATATCCTCAAGGTTTCCTCCTGGTTCCACAAGTCTTGCTCACACTGCTATAAATAGTTCCTTCATTAAAGTCCAAGTAGGATTCCATTTCCCTCCTGACCTTTTAAAGATTCAAGATGAAAGCTGCTAAAAGGGAGATACTATATATAATCATAGCTGCTTTGCAAATTTTTCTCTCTCGTATGTTAATAACATACGGGACATATAAAATGTTAAAAGTAGTGCTTCTTTTATGTCCAATCTCCCCCTTACCCAATCTGCACTAAAGCTAAGATGAAAAGAAGAAATGAGAATGTAAGAGAGACGAAGATTTTAAAGGATGACTCAAGAAGAAAAGCAAAATAAACCCAGCAGCAACTCCTCTAGAGAAACCTGGGCAATCTAATCTCTCTGTGTGATTTACATCCCTTGAAAACCAAGTGGAGGACCATCTATGAATCAGTTCCAACCTAACTGTAGTGCATTTCAGCATGTAATACTGTGTACACTACCATATAATGACAGTTAACCACCTCTGCCAATAATGACAGTTAACCACCTCTGCCAATTTAGATTACCTTACTGTCTTAGCTAGAACTTCCAATATTGAATACGAGTGGTGATAGTGGGCATGCTTGCCTGATCTCTGTTCATAAAGAGAATGCCTTTAATCTCTCACAGATGAGAAGGATGTTGGCTTTTGTTTTATTTTGTTCCCCTCTAATTTTATTCTATTAAGTTTTTAAATCTGGAAATAATGATGGATATTGTCAAAAGCATTTTATGAACAAATTTGTAAGATCACTTGGTACTTGTTTTTTGCCTTATTAATATGTCAACAGAGAACTGCCAGATGTGCAGGCTGGATTTAGAAGAAGTCGCAATACTAGGGATATTATAGCTAATGTAAGATGGATCTTGGCAGAATGCCAAGAATACCAGAATAATGTCTATCTGTGCTTCATTGACTATGCAAAGGCTTTTGACTGTGTGGATCACAACAAGCTGTGGCTGACTCTGAGAAGAATGGGAATCCCAG
>NW_006399953.1:3312190-3312768 GCF_000299155.1 Elephantulus edwardii
AGGGTCACTATGAGTCACAAACGACTCAATGGCACATAACAACAACAATGTGATGAATTATATTGATTCTTTTTCTTATGGTTAACTAATTTTATATGCCTACATATCCCATTTGGTCATGATGAATATTTTAAAATATATTATTGAATTCTATTGACCAGCATTTTGTTAAAGACTTTTATATCTATGTTCATGAGGCTCCAAATAAGCAAAGCTATTCTGAAAAATAAGAAAGAAATAGGAGACCTGACACATCCGTATCAAAACCAGCAGTAGTAATCCAAACAGCATGGTACTGGTACAATGACAGACACATACATCAATAAAACAGAATTAAGAATACAGAATCAACTCATCCACATTTGTTCAATCAGTATTTGACAAAGAAAAAACACTCACTAAAAGGAAAAAAAACACAGCCTCTTTAATAAATGGTGCTGGAACAATTGGACATCTACCGACAGAAAAGTGAAAAAGATCTTTATCTTATAGCATAAATAAAAACCAGGGCAAAGCTGATTAGAGTCCTAAGGGTAAATTCACAACAATAAAGATCATCACACAAAATAGAAAAAAAA
>NW_006399953.1:3315228-3342666 GCF_000299155.1 Elephantulus edwardii
CCTTTATGAGGAGGATTGATTTAGTAACTGGAGTCGTGAGGGTGGATGTGTTGGAAACAATGAGCCTGGCACAAGACAGTGCAGGGTTTAGGGTTTTTGTACATAGGGTCTCTATGAGCCCCAGGCAATTTGACAGCACATAACAACAATAATATTCCACCCGTTGGGAATATACTACTAGGAAACTAGAACTGAGAAGCAAGAGGAGATTTGTACCATTATTCCCAAACACAAGAACATGAAAACAGACCAAATATCCAAACACAATTAAATGGATTTAAAAATCGTGGTACATTCACATGATGGAGTATTGTGCAGAACCAGGAACAATGATTTTGAAGAATACTACGTAACTTAGGAGAGACTGGAAAGCATTATGCTGAGTGAACTAAGTCTCATAACTGAGTCTCATAAGGATAAATATTGCATAAGACCATTATTGTAAAAATAGGTTTACTAGTAAAACTTGTGTGTGTGTACAAGGAGGGAGGGTGTGGGGGTAAAGGAGTGTGAATGGGTAGTGGGAATATCATAATGTCACACAATTTGGTGGGTGGAGGGAAGAGGTAAAGGAAATGGGAAAGATCTAGTGGGAACTGAAATGATGGTATAATGGTGGGCATAGTTCAATGGTTATGAATTTTGTTAAATGCAGTTTATAGGAATTATTGTATGAAACACAATTGTGGACGAAGGGAAATGTGTACTGAATTGTATGCAAACGTTATATACAAATTAATATAAAATTAAAAAAAATATAATTGGTTGATGCTGAAATATTTCAGGAAGCAGCATATGATTGAAAACCAGTGGTGACGAAGAAAGACATTCAAGCTTCACTGAAAACATTGATAAGAAGTAAGGCCCCAGGGATTAATGAGACACCAATTGACATGTTCAGTTAATAGATGAAGCCGTGAACATGTTCACCATTTTGTGCCAGGAAATTTAGAAGACAGCTCCCTGACCAACTGATTGGAAGTCAATCATATTTGTTCCCATTCCCAAGAAAGTTGATCCCACAGAATGTGGAAATTATCAAACAATTTCATTAATATCTTTGCATAATCTATGAAACACAGATAGACATTCCTCTGGTATTCCCTTCTTTCAGCTAAGATTCATCTAACATCAGCTACAATATCCCTAGTACCACGACCCCTTCTAAACCCAGCCTGCACTTCTGGTAGTTCTCTGCTGATGTACTGATCCAGTCGGTTTTGGATAATCCTCAGCAGAATACTGCTTGCATGTGAAATCAATGATATTGTTCTATAATTTCCACACACTGTCGGGTCACCTTTCTTTGGAATGGAAACAAATATAGATCTCTTCCAGTTAGTTGACCAACTGGTTTTTCTCCAGATTTCTTGACAAACTTGGTGAACATCTGTTAGTTGAAATACGTCTGTTAGTTGAAAGTGGTATACCATCTATTCCTGGGGCCTGATTTTTTGCTATTTCTTTCAAAGCAGCTTGAACTTCTTTCTTCATCACCCTAGGCTTTTGGTCATTTATTGTTTCATGAAATTCTTCAGTGTCTGCTAATTCCTTTTGATACAGTGACTCAGTATATTCTTTCCATCTTCTTTTAATACTTCCTGGATCATTTAATACTCTGCCTAAAGCATCCTTGATTATAGCAACTCAAGGTTTGAATTTGTTCTTCAGTTCCTTGAGCTTTAGAAATGCTGAGTTCAGCCCTTTTGAGTGTGACTCTGGAGACTAAGGCAAGGATTCTGAGGCTTCGTCTGACATACTTTTGACATGTTGCAAAGAGGGACCAGTCCTTGAAGAGGGACATCACTCTTGGGAGGGTAGAGGGAGCAGCTCAGGAGGTGAAGACCCTCTATGAGGTGGATTGATTCAGTGACTAGGGTAATCAGGGTGGGTATGTGGGAGACAATGAGATTAGCACAAGACAGAGCAGGGTTTAAGGCTATTTGTACATAGGAGTGTTATGATTTGCAAACAACTCGATGGCACATAACAACAACAACATAAATATCACTTGCAAACAAAATACCATTGAAGATCATTCAAAACCAGAACAGTACATTGACAGAGAGCTTCCAGCAATTCAAGCTGAGTTTTGAACAGACAGTGGCACCAGGGATAATATGACTTTTGTCAGATGAATCTTGGCTGAAAGCAGAGAATATAAGAAGAAAATCTACTTGTGTTCTACTGGTTATACAAATGCATGGATATTTAATTGTGTGCATTATTACAAACTGATTAACTTTTAGAAGAATGGGGATTACATTAATCTGTACAAAGAAGCTGTTATCTGAACAGAGCAAGAAAATACTGTATGGTTTAAAATCAGGAATGGTATGCATCAGGGCTTCGTCTTCTCTCCATACTTGTTTCATCTGTATGCTGGGAAAATCATCCAAGAAGCTAGACTTTATGAGGAAGAGTGAGGCATCCGGAGAAAGGCTCATTAACACCCTGTCTTATGCAGATGATACCACCTTACTCGTTGAAAGTGAAGAGGACATGAAGCGCTTGCTGCTGAGGATCAAGGATTGTAACCTTCTAATATATAACAAGGAAACAAAAATCCTCACCATTGGACCAAGAAACAAAATCATGATTGATAGAAAAAAAGATTTAAATTGTCAATGATTTCATCTTACATAGCTTTGTGAAAGCCTGTTTTCAGGAAACTTTCCAAAGACCTGAGGAGCAATGTTGCTAGTCTAAAGCCTTAAGTAAAATTGATTCAGGCCACAGTCTTTCCAATTATCTCCAATTATCTGAGAGGTAGACAAAAGACTAAGGAGGACAGAAGAATCAATGCGTTTGAGTTTTGGTGTTGGATAAGTTTGCTGAATATTCCATGGTCTGCCATAAGAACAAACAGACATATGTTGGAGAAAGTGCAACCAGAATGTTCCCTGGTAGGAAACTTGATGGAGATTCTTCTCACATATTTGACTATGTTTTTAGGAGAGGCTATTCTTTGGAAAATGACATCATACTTGGAAAGGTGGAGGGTCAGTGAGGGAAAGGAAAACCCTCAATGAGGTAATAAATCAATTTTGATGAGATGGATTCATGTAAATGTGTAGGGGATGATAAAGCAGGATAGGACAGAGTTCAGATCTATTGTTCATGGGTTCACTATGAGTTGTATTCAATGGCATTTAACAACAACAACAACAACAACAAAAACCCCCCACAAAAACAATGGTTATGGTAATGTTATTCACAATAGCAAGAAATTGGGAGCAACCCAAATATCCATCAGCAAATGAATGGATATAAAAACTGCTATATTCACACAATGGATTATTATGCAACCCTAAAGGAAAAAAAAATGAAATGTTCATAAAATATGACACAAAACAGGAGAATCTACAGGGCATTATGTTAAGGGAAATATCTCAGTCACAAAACAGGAAATACTGCATAAGAGTACTACTGGGAAAATAGACCAGTAACTGAGGGCTTGGGGAAAGGGCAAAGAGAACAGAAATAAAATATGCATAAAATGAGCATAATAAAAGCAGGAACAAGGGAAGATCAACTTGGAAGATCAACAAGTACAATGTGGTCACTGCAATTAGCAAATATGTGTAATTATTCAAAAAGGGAAGGAGTAAGGGGAAAGTGGTGTAGAAGAAGAGAGGGATATTACTCAGCAGAAATCAGTGGATGGATGTGTAGTTTGAAAGAATAGACAAGGGGTAATGGGAACTTGATGAAATGAGGGGATAAAATTAATAGATCAATAGAAATAATTATATAAAATACACTGTATAAAAATGATTATATAAAAGAAAATGTACACGAATAAACCAACAGAGCGAAAAAACATGAATGACTGCATAAACTACGATGTTGTTGCTACTATGTGCCATTGAATGTGCCATTTGATGCACAATAGCTCTGAGCCTTACTTTTTTTGAGCCAAATTTACTGCCTCTGAAACACCTACCTTCATTACCCCAGTCATGTCAATCTATCTCATCCGGAATTATGTTCTCCTGTATTGTTCCTCGATCCTTCCAAACATAATATATTTTTATAAGAACTGTTCCCTCCTGGCTACATGCCCAAAATATGTGAAATGGAGTCTCAAGACCCTTGCCTACGAGGAGAAGCTTGGTTTCACCCTCCCCAGGTTAGACTTGTTAGTTCTCTTGGCAGTCCATGGATGTTCATTACTCTTCTTCAGCAACACATCTCAAAGGCATCAATTTTTGTTCTTTTATCCTTGGTCATTTTCCAGTTCTTTAATGCAGCAAGTAATTTCAAAGATTATAAGGGGTGAGTGCACCTTAGTCTCTAGAGTGATATCCTTGCTCTTCAGTACTATGGAGAGGTCCCTGAAAGCAGATTTTTTTCTAAGTCAATTCATCTTTTGATTTCCTGACTCCTGGTGCCAAGATTGTTTATTACAGAACCCAGCAAGCTGAAATTGTTAACAATCTCAGTCTCTTCTCCATCTATCATGGTGCTGCCAATTGGCCCAGTGGTGAGAATGATTGCATAAAACACAATGTAAGTTAAAGACACATAAAGTATATGAACAATTGTATGCAAAAAAATAAAAAAAGAGTAAAAGCTTTTGAGTAATGATTTTAATTAAGAACAAAATCTCCTTTGGAAGAAATGTGGTCAGAATTCATGATGACAAAGATTTCAAGACATAGCCTTTGGACACTTTATTAACAATAACTAATCCCTGGAGAAGACCATCATGCTTATTAGAGGATCATCTAAAAAGAGGAAGACCTTCAATGGTTGTACTGATCTCATGGCTGCGACAGTGGATTTAAGTACAGTCTCAGGACTGGCAATGTTTGTTCAGCCCTACATAGGTGATATGAGCCACAACTAACCTGAACGTAATAGCAACACAACCAAGCTATTAAACAATTTGGCTATTTCTACATTACAACATAGCTTCAAACCAACACATTCTTCCACCTTCATTTCCATACTACAGTCCAAGTAGCAACAACTCTCATTGTTTTTTTCTGCCAATAGTTTCCCCCTTTTGATTCTTTTCTTAGACTATGAATTCTACTCTCTATACAGAGACCAGAAGTTAGCTTCTTAAAAATCCAAGTCATCACCAGATGCTCCACTGAAGATGGAAGGACAATCTCCTCCTGTGCCAGTCAGATGTGACTCAAAGGTACAAAACAACAACAACAGCACCCCCCCCCAAAAAAAAGTAAGGAAAAAATCTAACTCATATCATATTACTCTCTGCTCAAAACTTTCCTATAGTGTCCCATTTCATTACAACTAAATCAACAATGACAATTAAAAAACCTTACTGTAAGAAACAAAGAGAGACAGAAACTGAAGAAGACACCATGGTCATGGATCGGAATACTCAGTATTGTGAAAATGACAATTCTGTGAAAGCAATTTACAAGTTCAGTGCAATCCCAATACAGATACCAATTAAATTGTTCAACAAGATGGAAAATGCAAATTCCAATTTTGTCTGGAATGGAAAGAAACCTTGAATAAGAAAAACACTACTAAAAAAGAAAAAGTAGGAGACATCACACTGCCTAATCTCAAACCCTGCGATTGTTGTTGTTATGTGCTATAGAGTCAAAGTATATTGCCCAAAGTATGAAGCAAGGACTTGTACAGCAACAGACACGTAGGTGAATGGTATTAATTTGAGAACCTAGAAATAACTCATCTACCTATGGTTAACTGATATTTTAAGTAGAGAAGTGACAGTTTTTTCAATAAATGGTACCGGTAAAATTGGAAAACCATCTGCAGAAACTTAAAGCAAGACCCACACTTCACACTGTACAAAATACCAACTCAAGATTGCATCTGGGACCCAGGAATAAAATCAAAGATCATAAAGTCCATTAAATAAAAACTAGGATCAACTCTATACGTCCTTATCTACACCATGAATGGAGGAATGTGGCATCAGGATTGGAGAAAAAGTCATCAACAATCTGCGTTATGCAGATGACACAATTGTACCTGCTGAAACTGAGGAAGACCTGAAGCACTTGTTGCAGAAGGTCAATGACTTCAGTCTTCAATATGGATTAAAGCTCATCAAGAAAACAAAGATTCTCTACACTGGGCCAATTGACCACATCATAATGGATGGTGAAGAGATCGAGATTGTTAACAGTTTTAGTTTGCTTGGCTCCACAATCAATACTCTTGGTAAAAGCAGCCAGGAAATCAAAAGATGAATTGCGCTGGGAAAGTCAAATGTCAGGGACCATTCCAGATTACTGAAGAGCAATGGCATCAGGCTGGAGACTAAGGTGCACCTGCTCCAGGCCATAATATTCACAATTTAGTGATATGTGTCAGAGAGCTGGACAGTGACTAAGATGATATAAAAAGAAATGATGCCTTTGAGCTGTAGTGCTGGAGAAGAGTATTAAGTATACCAGGGACTGTTAGGAGAACAAAGAGGTTAAGTCATGGAGAGAGTGAAACTGGGCTGCTCCTTGGAGTCAAGGATATCTGACATACTTTGGACATGTTACAAGGAGGGACCAATCTTTGGAGAGGGACATCATGTTTGTGAGGGTGGAGGGACAGTGAAAGAAAGGAAGACCCTTGAAATAAAACGAGCAGCCAGAGTACTCCTCAGAGACAAAGATGGTGTCACATATTTTAAGCATGTTGCTAAGAGATGTTATTTCCTAGGAAAACAATATCATGCTTGGAAAGGTGGAGCATCAGTAAAAGAAAGGAAGATTCTCATCAAAATGGATTGACACAGTAACTATAGCAATGGTCTTAAGTGTGTCACAGATGGTGAGAATGGCACAGAATAGGACCAGGTTCAGGTTTGTTTTTCATAGGTTGGTATACAAGCTGGAGAGAGGATGAAAGGCACCCAAGCGTCGAGGACTCTCCTTCATAGGGTCAATATTAGTCACCTGCGACTCAACGGTACTTAACAACAACAACAATACCAACAACAACAATGGTACAGTGGTAGAATTCTAACCTTCCACACATGAGATCCAAGTTCTACCTAAGACTTGTAACCAAGGCTCTTCCTGTATAGCCACTGCCCACGTGTCAATGAAAGCATATCTGTTGATATGATGCTGAGTCAATTTCAGCAGAGTTTTCCCAGTAAAATAGACTACAGCGAAAGGGCTGACAATCTACCCTACAAAATTAGCCAGAGAAAATACTAAGGATAACAATGGTTCATTTACAACTGACCATGTGATGGCACAAAAGTGTCCAGTGTTGTGTTGTATTAGGCATGGGAGTGAATCATCATGAAATAAGGCCAAGTCAGTAGAAGTGAAGAGCAGATGAGGAAACTTAAGCAGAAAAAGATTAGAAATTTGCCCATATCATAGCATCACTACTTGTTAGAGATGGGACTGAGTTAGTCTTTTCCCATAAAATTTACTTCCTATCATAAGAACAAGAAGCTATTAAACACAAGATTGTATAGAAAGAGGAGTGAGGTAGAGGTAAGAGTATCTTCTATACTCACTCTGAATGCTTGTTTCTTCAAGTCCAATGTTTAAGGAAAGGAAATTTTGGACTGGCAAGGGAGGGTAGAAGGAAAGAGATTTTGAGGCTTTTTCTCACACCTCTCCTGAAAGAATTTTGGATGGAAAGATGTATCTTAATTCTTGTTCACTCAATTCCCTGTTTGATTTTGGTATTTGGGAACTAATTGTAAATGAGTGGTTGGACTATTTTTGTATATAGATCAGAGTTTCCTCTCACAAGCAGTTATATTTGCCTTTTGAAAAAGGAAATATTAGAAGAAGAAAGTCTGCTGGCAGAGTGGTTAAAAACTCAATTGCTAATTTAAAAATCCACAGTTCAAATCCATCAGCTGTTCCTTAGGATAAAGGCCTAATTTTTTTAGATGAAATTAAGATGAAACCAAGAACAGTGAACTGAAGTGGCAAAAAGTGAGTAGAGGAAAACTAGTGTCCGGGAAATAGGAAAAATAAAAAACGAAAAACATAGGGATGAGAAAGCCGAATGAGACAGAATTGTTTCAGAAGAAACAACCATGATGTGGCCCACCAATGCACAAAGAGCAGGTACTCTGAATATCTGATGACCTTGTTTATCTATACATGTAAATGCATTTTCATAGTTCCATAGCAAGCTATCTTATTCCCCACCACCCACCTCTGCCCTGCAGTTTTCCAATAAATGCTATTTAGAACTACAAAAATAGTTAAACATTTAGGAAATAAAATTCTTTCTCTTTTTCATTCTCTTTGTTTCAGCTTTTCTTTTTTCCTTACGTTTTTATGGCTGGTAGAACAGAATTCATTCAACATAGTTTCTTAGAGTGACATTTTCCAGGTCCTCGTAGGCATATTGTACTCATTTACTTGGGTCTGAGCCTAAGGCATAAGAATTTCATGTAAATAATTTATAGTATTTGAAGTAAATTCATCTAGATTGTTTTATTTTTCTTACAAAAAATACATACTAATGTTTTAAAACAGTGAATATTTGTAACATCCTTTATTTCTGGAATATCTATCATTTTAAAACTCTGCTTAGAGAAGCACAAATTAGAGTTCTACTACTCTGTCTATTATTACTCTGAAAATGTGCTCATTTGGCAAAAATTTGCTAAGCTTTGTGGACTTTACCTGGCTTATTGTAAATTAAATTTTCTAAAATGAGAAGAAAATCCTTTTTTTCCATATTATTGTCAGAAATCTGTATTCTGGGGAGTCTTTTACCCCAAGGTTGACCCTTGGTCACTTGACCAGTTTTTTATGGTTTATTTGAAAAAGTAAAATATATGTTTTGCTGAAATCTGATCTATAAAGATCTTAATTTTCCTTCAAAACCTACTTTGAAGAAATGAACTTGCAATTTGAAAACTAGTGCTTATTATTTTAAACCACTCTAAGATATGACTCATAGGTAAGGATTTGCCAGTCATTCTTTTTAGGCCAGCATGATTGCTACCTCCTAAAATTCTAGAAAAATGTTTGTACTTGCTATGTTAACTGTGGGCTCTTTTGAGGATTGACTAGAAATTATATAATGTATGCCTGATTTTTTTTTAACTTGAATTTAAGCTAAAGCAAAAATAGAACTTGCATTTGTAGGTCATAATAACATTTAAGATATGTATGATTTTTTTTTAAAAAAACCAAACATAAACCAAAACTGCTACATTTCATAATAAGTAAAATATTTTGAACAAATGTACCAGAGTTTCTCTAGGCAGTTTATATTCATTTGAGAGTTGCTATATGTATAAGTAGTCATAGGAAATGAAGCTCTACTCATTTTGGACTTTTAAACTGAATGAGGCACTAGAATTCATTTGAGTAAACTATTTTATTAACAAGAATATTCAGAACTTGAAAAAAAATAACTTTGTATAGTTACCCTCTTCTAAATTTAGAAAAAGTTTCCTGGAAACCACTGCCTTTCCAAACCTTTATTTTATTCATTGAAGCTCAATATAAATAAAAACAAAGATTCACACCACTGGGCCAATTGGCAGGACCATGATAGATGGAAAAGTGATTGAGATTGTTCATAATCTCACTTTTCTTGGTTACACAATCAACACAGTTGTCATCAGCAGTCAGGAAATCAAAACACAACTTGAACTAGGTAAATCTGCATTCTAGGACATCTTCAGAGTCCTAAAGAGTGACAATTTTAGTCTAGATACTAAGGTGAGCCCAATCTAGGCTACGGTCGTCACAATTATTTACTATGCATCAAAGAGCTAGAAAATGATTAAGAATGATAGAAGAAGAATTGGTACCTTTAAGCTGTGGTGCTGGAGAAGAATACTGAACAAACGTGAACTGCAAGGAGAACAAACAATCTGGCCTGGAGAGAGTGAAACCAAGTTGCTTCTTGGTTGCAAAGGTTTAGAAGATCTGTCTCACATTTTAGGCATGTTGCCAGGAGAGACCATTCTTTGGAGAAGGACATCATGCTTAGACGGATGGAGTGACACCTCAGGAGAGGAAGATCCTTGATGAGATGGAGTGACACAATAACCAGCAAAATGGGGATAGATGTGTCAAAGACAGTGAGATTGGCTCAGGATAGGGCAGGGTTCAGAGCCATTGTGTATGGGGTTACTCTGAGCCACAGGCGACTTGATAACACATAACTACAACAACAAACCTTTATCTAAGGTTTACTGAAGTACAGAACTATTGGGAAGGCAGTATCAGTGAGAGTTACTGGTAAAAAAAAAATTGTAAATATTCTGTGACCTACAAAAAGTAATAAGGCACTGTGCAGTTATTCTGAGGAGTCAAAACGGAAAAATAAACATGAACCAGTAATAACTTCCAAACTCATTGTTGCTGACTCAATCTGACTCATGATACAAACCCATGTGTCACAAAATACACCTAAACCATAGGCCAATCTTGACTCTAGTATTTATGGAAGCAGATTTCCAGATATTCCTTCCCTAGTGCCACCAGTGGATTCAAACCATTAACTTTCAAATTAGTGCTAATATGCAAACCATCCATACCACCAGGAGTCAGCACCCAGTAGTTAGCACAGCACATGCTAACTACTCAGTAGAGGAAGTCATCTCATGCAATGACTGAATATCTACCTGGCACTTAAACAAATGAACTAGCATGTGGTTTGCCCCCTCTGAAGCTGTATTTAATAATCACAGTGTAAGATTATCAAAAGAGGAAACAAACTCACAAACTGAAGCTCAGCTCTACCCTAATAAAACCTATGCTTTACTGTCATTGAACTTGACAAATTACCAAGAAGAAAAGATTATTGGTTTTAATTACTTCTTGAGTTGGTTCCAACTCATGGTGATTTCCTGTAAAACAAAATGAAATGCTCACAGGTCCCTCACCATCCTCATGTTGGTCGCCATTCCTGAGTTTATTGTTGTCATCCAATCTAGAAGTGTGATACCTTGGCACTACAGAACAATATTCTGTTATGATCCATGAGACAGGACTGTTAATTTTTATAATAATTCGCAAAGTCTTTTTTCCTTATCTGTCTTAGTCTGAAAATTTTGATGAGCAGTTTGGGTAATGCCATAGGAGTTAAAATATCAGTGAGATAGCTTCCAGCATCTTAACAGTACTCAGTTCACCACAATGTGACAAGCTGACAGGCCAGAGGTGAGACGACTTATTAATCTCATAGAGAAGAAATGCTCCAAAACATGCACTTACACAAAGACAACATTATTTGGCTTATACTATTAGCACACTAATATAGTTCAAGGAGCTATGGTGGATTGGTGATAAAAAATTGTGCTGTCAACTTCAATGTATCTGATTCAAATCCACCAGTTGCTCTGTAGGAGAAATATGAGCAGTCTCCTCCCGAAAAGCCTCTGGAGGATCAGTTGTGGATTGAATCTGACTCAATGATAAACTACAATTATATAATCTTCCACAGGGAGCTTTGGTGGCTTAATGGGTAAGGTGTTGTGCTGCTAATCCAATGACTAGTGGTTCAAATCCACAAGCTGTTCTGCTGGAGAAAGATAAGCAATTCACTTCAATGTGATCACAGCCTCTGAACACCCACTGGATGGTCTACTATGAGTCTCCTCCAACTCAACAGCACATAACAACCTCAATCCTAGATTTTAAGATTTGGAATATTTTTTGAGAAATTTTTATTTCAAATGGTAAACTAAGCTATATTTGTTGTTGTTAGGAAGAGTGCAAACGGTCATCACAAAGACAGAAGAGGAAGAGAAGAGCAAAATGGATGACAGAGGAGACTCTGAAGGTTTCACTGGAGCGCAGAGAAGCCAAAACAGAAGGAAGAATTAAAGATACTAAAGAGTTGAAAAGAAGATTTCAAAAGGCAGCATGAGATGAAAAAATATTACAATGAAATGTGCAAGGAGTTAGAGTCAGAAAATCAAAGGGGCCGAACTCAATCAGCATTTCTTTTTTTTTTTTTTCCCAATCAGCATTTCTTAAGCTCAAGGAACTGAAGAACAAATTCAAACCTCAAGTTGCTATAATCAAGGATGCTTTAGGTAGAATATTGAATGATCCAGGAAGTATTAAAAGAAGATGGAAAGAATATACTGAGTCATTGTATCAAAAGGAATTAGCAGACACAGAAGAATTTCATGAAATAGTATATGAGCAAGAGCCTATGGTGATAAAGGAAGAAGTTCAGGCTGCTTTGAAGGAAATATCAAAAAATAAGGACCCAGGAATAGGTTGTATACCAATTGACATACTTCAGCTAACAGATGCTGCCCTGGATGTGCTCACCAAGTTGTGCCAAGAAATCTGAAGAACAACCATTTGTCCAACTGACTGGAAGAGATCTGTATTTGTTCCTATTCTAAAGAAGGGTGACTCAACAGAGTGTGGAAACTACAGAACAATCTCATTGATTTCATATGCAAGCAAGATTCTACTGAAGATTATCCAAAAATGACTGGAGCAACACATCAGCAGAGAACTGCCAGAAGTCCAGGCTGGGTTTAGATGGGGTCGTGGTACTAGGGACATTGTAGCTGATGTTAGGATGGATTTTAGCTGAAAGTAGGGAATACCAGATGAATATATATCTGTGTTTTATTGATTATGCAAAGGCGTTTGACTGTGTGGATCATAACAAATTGTGACTGACTCTGAGAAGAATGGGGATCCCAGAACACTTGATCATGCTAATGCGAAACCTCTACTTGGACCAAGAGGCAGTCTTCAGAACAGAGCAAGGAAACACTGCATGGTTCAAAATTGGGAAGGGTGTATGCCAGGGATGTGTTCTATCTCCATACCTTTTCAACCTGTATGCAGAACAGATTATCCGGGAGGCTGGGCTCTATAAGGAGAAACGTGACATCAGGATTGGAGGAAGATACAACAGGATTGGAGGAAGATTCATCAACAATCTGCATTATGCAGATGACATATCCCTGCTTGCTGAAACTGAGGAGATCTCTGACATACCTGCCCTTATTATTATGGCCACTGTGTCAATCCATCTCATCCAGAGTCTTCCTTTCCTGTGCTGGCTCTCCATCCTTCTAAACATAGGTTCCTTTGTCCCCACCTGGGAACATGCCACAAGTAGGTGAGAAGGAGCTTCACAATTCTTGCCTCTAATAAGCAACTTGGTTTCACCCTTTCCAGAACAGACATCTTTGTTCTCTTGATAATCCAAGAAATGTTCAGTACTCTTCCAGCACTGCAACTCAAAATTATCTATTCTTTCTCTATCATCTTTAGTCATCCAGCTCTCAGATGCATAACAAGTAATTGAAAAGACCACGGTTTGGGTCAGGCTTACCTTAGTCTCCAGAATGACATTGTTGCTTTTTAACACTGTGGAGAGGTCCACGACAGCTGACTCTCCCAAAGCAATTTGTCTATTAATTTCCTGACTTCTGATGCTAAGAGTGTATATTGTGGATCTATGCAAGATGAAGTTCTTAACAACCCCAATCTCTTCTCTTACAAATAAGAAGAAAAGATTCTATCTCTTCTAGTTTTTGCCAATTCTACCTGTGGGCAATCTCTTCCTGCGTGATTAACTACCTATGGAAACCCACTGGAGGGGCGGCTATCAGTTGGTTCCAACTTCATAACACAAAAACAAACACAAACCTAACTTCTAAAAGAATATTTAGCCAATTGAATGATTGTACCAGGCCTCCTTGACCAGCATGAGTAGTCACTCTTGAATTTATAATCTCCAACCATTTTTCATATTCCGGTAAGGATCAGATCTCTAGAATAATGTAACATTTTCTTAAAGAGGACATTTTTCCAAATTCATGCTTTAATTCATGTTTTAATGCTTGAGTTTTGTTTTGACATTTTCATGTCTTCATTAGTGAATTCCAGCGAATTTTCTCTCCTTTAAACCATTGCTTCTCACCCTCTCCCCCACCTTACTCTGAAAATCATTTGCTCATTGAAAGATCAGGGCAAATTTTATTACTCTCAAATAATAAAATAATGTGAAATCTTTCCTTGTCTAACTATGAAGGCATTCATTATTCTTACATATCCTCTCATTATTGAGATTTCAAGTTGGCTTAATTTAATTGAATCCATTGAATCACAAAATGTTAACCCTGGAGCAATAAGTATTTATAAAGTTCCAATCATGTAAGCAGGATATTGTGCCTCCTTCTTTGGCCACTATGAAACTATCTTTCTCTAGTTTTTCTCTTTTCTCCCTTACTGAGGACAGTGCCTGGCTTTCAGCATCCACTTCAAATGTATTTGCTGAATTTTAAAAGTATAAAAGCTGAACAGCAACAATATCTTGCCTTGCGATTTACTCACTGGAGAGTCAGCTTTGGGTCAGTTCTGACATGATGGCACATAACAACAACAATTCTTCACTAGGGTCGTCTGGCAGGCCGGTAGGTAAGCAGTGGCACTGCAAACCCCAAAGTAAGTGGTTTGGATCCATCATGTGCTCTACAAAATAAAGATAGTCAATGTCTTTCCCTGCAATTTACAATCCTGAAAACCAACTGGAGGGTTAGTTGATAACATCAATAGCAACAGTCCTTCACTTATAAACTATCTTATCTTGTATTTTAGTATTTGTAATAATGACAAAATATCTACAATCTGACTATTTTGCACAATAATCTGAATTTCTTCTTATGTCCAGGATCCTGTCTGGAGAGTCATCTATGTCTATCATTCTGGTCACTGAAACAGCCAGCTCTCCAAAAGGCCTCTTACTGTTTGCTCCCGTGGTCACTGGCAAAGCTTCTCTTGTAATTCATTGTGTGAAAGAGAAGACTTGGGCATTTTTTTAAAGAAACTTGTTTAGGAGGATGCACAAGTGAACGAGGAGGCTGCAATTGGAGAATTTGCTGCTGCCGCCGCTGCTGCTCACCTTCTCTGTAAAGACCAAGTTCTGCCACAGGAAGCATACTTGAAGCCGAAATCAGATGTCTTCTCCTTGTCCATCTTCTAAGTTGGTCAGCTTCCCTTATTTGAATATACTAGTCAAATCCTTTCTCAATCTTAGATTCTAACTCATCAAGACCAATAGTATATCGCTGATTTCTGTGGGATTCTTTTCACTCTGTGGGGCAATATCAGGTGGCAGAAGGTACAGTGAGGGGGGATGGTCACAAGCAGCCACTCCCACTGACCATAATGATCTCTGATCCTGCTGGCTACGCCAGGTCAAGAGTCACCAACTGTGTCTCTGTTCCAGCTTAACCCTGAGGTCATAGAGAACAGGTTAAAAGTGATATATGATAGGGTATTATGGTTATCACAAGAGTCCAGAATGAAGGTTGCCTAGGGGAGTGTACTGGGGGAGGGGGTGTAATTGTATGCTAATGAAGGAATTTTTCTTTTACTTTTCAAAGAGAAGAGGGGAGGGGTGGGGCAGGGAGAAAAATGAAAAGGGCAACAGTGAATGAATGGAAATCCAAAATCTTTGTAAATGTTCATTAAAATAAATTTTTAAAAAAATAGTGTTACTGAAAGCATAGTAGTTCTCAGGGTCCAGACTCAGGGATCTCCTCTGTGTCCTCCTCTCTCTCATATGCAGATTTCACATAAGGGCCTGGTCTTTGGGACCTATCCATGAAGATAAGTAAAGAGTGAGTATGTTATTTTTAAGATATTCAGCACTATCTTCAAGAACTTTTAAATGAAACTGATTTATGGTCAACTGACCCCAAACTAAAACAGTAGGAAAGACCAGGAAGAGTTCTTACAATAACTCTCTGACTCGTTCCAAGCTTCTAATCCCAACATTTGACTGTATGTCCTGTTTTTCTCGTTGGCTTGGGGAAAAAACTCTCCCCTTTCTGTGTAGTGTTACCCCAATGTCTTATTAACCCTAACTTGCCTGTTGCTGTTTAACTGACTTCATTTCCTAGCAACCCTCCATCAGGTTTCCAAGGATGCAAATCTTTACAGAAGGAGACTTCCCATCTGTCTCTAGAGTAGCAGCTAGTGGATTCAAACTGCTGGCTTTTTAAGTGGCAGCCCAACACAAAATGCACCACCTTATCCAAAAAGTTCTCATATTTAACAAATCTATTAAAGTGTCCGTTATTTCAGTCTTGCATTCAAATTTATGGTTTTTGGTTTTGGGGGCTTTTTTTTTAACCTCTAATCAAGTCTCCACATACAGTGACTATGGGCAGCAATGGGCTCAAGTATGTCAAAGATTGTGAGAATGGCACAGGATATAACAGAGCTCAGATCTGTTTTCATAAGGTCACTATGAATCATACTTAACTCAAGGGCACCTAACAACAACAAGAAGAACAGACCTCCAAGATTATTAGAGTCCAGGCTTTAATTACTAATACATGTCGGAATAAACACATTAGTGATTTAAATGGGAACTCTCAACTAAATAAAGTGGAAATGTAGAATAATGAAGGGTAAGATAATAATAATGTATTAATAATTATAATAATTATATAATAATATGATAAGTATAATTATTAAGAATATTAATAATTAATAATTATTGTTAATAATAATGGTAGATTTTTATCTAGATTTCTTTAAAAGTCATTTTGATGTTCTAGAACATGGGGCCTTCTGCTCACTTCTTTGCCATAATTACTAACGTAATATGTGAAGTAATGGGTCTTTGCCACCCTAAAGAAATTGGTGTAGTTGTCTCATCTATTAGTAGAAGCCGTTTAAACTTTCTGAGTGACAAGAGCTCAACCACCTCTATTAATTCCCCCTTAAGTATTCATGGGAAAAAGAATTCCACAATGTTCTTTGGTAAACTCTTCCTCAGTCCACGCAGCCAAAGGAGTGAGAGAGATTTTCCCCATATGTGAGGTAAACCTTCCTGCTGCAGGCCCAACTCTTCACAGATTTTATCCTGAGGGAAAACACAGATTAGATGTTCCCCTGCGCTCCTTCACTTTTCCTCTTACACACTGATGTAACGATTTGCTTTAGTATATTTTCACTTTTTTATGGTGTTACGGTCTCTAAGCAGCCCAAAATAACTAATGCTCCTCTCTCTTCCATACCTGAGTTTTTACCAAAGTGAGAAATGAATCCAATATATCCCTTTGTGACTGATGTTTATAGCAGAGAATGCAGCTCAATGTTAGTACTGACTTTTTTTTTTCCCGAGGGATAAATTTTATTAACTGATTGCAACAAGAAAAGTGGAAATACTAAAAAAACGGACACCACTCCCACCAGCAGCAAGCAGGGTGAGGAAGGACGGTCCAGGTGGAGGCTCAGGATGTTTGTTCTTCATGTGTTCCAGAAGAGGGCTTGGTCCACTCAGCTGAGAGTCCTAAGATGCCTCACCAGGGAAGAAGCCTAAGGCCTCAGCCATGGACAGAAAACTCAACAGCCTGAGGCCAGGCCCAAGGCAAGATAAATAGATGGCACCTAGAATGTGACCCTCACCCCCGTCAAGACTGGCATCACCATGGAGGTGTCATGGGCTGAGGATTCTGTAGATAGGACATCACCACTTCTTAATCCTAAGACTTTAAACAGTGAGTAATGTTAAGTCAGGCTTATTCTGATCTCTCCAGTTCCCAGTCATTTGAGTAGTAATTAATGAGTAGAGGAGCAGTGAAAGACCTCTACTCCTTAAGTGGTTTCATTCTAAAAAGGAACTGATGAACAATTTGCCAAATAGCTTAGGCTCTGCCCCTCCCTAGGGATGTTGAGTGACCAAAGGAGTGGAGAGCAGCCAGGAGTATTTCGAGAAAATCCCTTCTAATAAGAACCAGAGATGTGGCTTTAATATTGTGTGGCCAATCCTAGTAACATAAAATGAGACTTTAAAAAAAAATTTCAAGTTCTTTATCCAAGGTAACTAGTCTTTCATTCTTTGGTCTGCCTAGCCATTTCAAATAAGTTTATGCTATTTCTGGGATAAACATAGTCATGAGCCATGTTTTCTTATTCCATCAAAAATATTTACTTCTGAACATTCCTGGATGATTATACCACTTGGTCAACCAAACAAGCCTTACCAAACATCCCAGGAAAACTGTGAGAATTGCCCAGAGACAAGATTATTCAGTTTAGTAGCCAGAAAGTTGATCTATAGTCGTGGCTTTGTCCAGTCTCTCATATTCAGTGCAGATGCACAGAACCACACTCTGGTATTTAACTTTTTCAGAACCATGCCATCATTCTAATTATTGCAGTGGCACTAATTGTCTTCTCTTTTGAGATCCCCAGAAATTAAACATCATTGACACACCTCCATTGTCTTCCTTTTCAAACATCTGATTGAATAGTGATATTAGTGAAGAATTTGGAATATATTATGGACTGCCAAAATAAGAAATATGTATGAGAAGCACTGTCACCAAAGCAATTCTTAAAAGAAAAACTTTCATCTTATAGACTTTGGACTAGTTTTTAGGAGAGACCAATCCTTAGAAAGACATCATGCTGACTAAAGTACTGGGACAGAGTAAAAGAAATTTCTCCATCAGATTAATATGGTGACTACAATAAAGAGCTAAAATAGCAACAATTACAAGAGCAATGTGGTACCAGATAGTGTTTAATTTTATTATACATAAGAGTCAACCAGGATTGAAAACTGACTCAATAGCACGAATTGCATTAGAAAAATCTGCTGTCAGGGACATCTCCAGAGTACTGAAAAGCAACGATGTCAGTCTAGAGACTAAGGAGTGACTAAACCATGCCATGGTCTTCAAAATTACTTGTTATGCTTCAGAGAGTTGGACAATGACTAAGGATGACAGAAGAAGAATTGATGCCTTCAGTTTGTGGTGCTGGAGAAGAGTCTTGAACGTACTATAGACCAATAAGAAAACAAATAGTTCTGTCTTAGAGGAAGTGAAACCAAGTTTCTCCCTGAAGGTTAGGATTTTGAATCTCTGTTTCATACACTTTGGTCACGTGGCCAGGAGAAAGACTAGTCCTTGGAGAGGGAAATGATTCTTGGAAGGGTGGAGAGACAGCACAGGAGAATAAGATCCCAGATGAGATGGATTGATACAGTGATTAGGGCAATGGGGATTGGTGTGTTGGTGGGTTCAGAGCTGCTGTACATAGGGTTGTTCACAGGTGACTAAATGGTACATAACAACAATATGATGAATCCTTATTCACTGTTGATGGGAGTGTAAAATAGTGGAACCACTGTGGAAGGTGGTATGGTGCTTTCTCAAAAAGTTGCAAATATAGATACCATTTGACCCAGCAATTCCACTACTGGGAATATACCCCCAAAAGACCATAACTGACATCCAAGCAGATATACGCACACCCAAGTTTACCGCAGCTTTGTTCACAATAGCAAGGAGTTGGAAAAAAACCAAAGTGCCCGTCAACAAATGAATGGATAGAGAAGCTGTGGTATATATTCACACAATGGAATACTACTCTGCATTGAAAAATAAGGAACTCATGCAATATCATTCAAAATGGGTGACTCTGGAGGACATTATTCTGAGTGAAGTGTCTCAGTCACAAAAGGACAAATACTTTATGCTGAGTGAAGTATCTCAGTCACAAAAGGACAAATACTGCATGGTGCCACTGTTGTAAAACAGGACTGACCTTGGGGTTGGGGAGATACTGAGACAGATGGGTTCAATAATGTATACTGCATTGAAATAGATGAGGGTGAAAACTTTTTAAAAGGGATATGTGATTAGGTAATTTTGTCATGACAGGAGTCTAGAGAGAAGGCTACATGGTGGAGTGGACCTGGGGGAGGGTTTGTAAAACAATGAAAGAATTTGTCTTTTACTTTTCCAAGAGGGTATTGTACGGGGTGGGGGAGTGGGGTTGGAGGGGAGAAAAGTGCAACAATAAATGAATGGAAATCCAAAGTCTCTGCAATTTTCACCGAAATTAGTAATAAATTTAAATTTTAAAAAAGTGTTAACGAAAGGACTTGGATTTATGTCAAAGAATAAACATCAATCTGAGTGTCTGAGCTATTTAGAATAATAGTTTATTCAGAGTACTAACTCAACAAAAGTTAGCTATAATGAGGAGCTAATGAAGACAATGATGATCGTTTAACCAACATATGGAAATTACAGTCTAACAGAAAGGAACAAAAGAAATTCTTTATTGACTGTTGTTTTTGATAAGGGGATAGATAGAGTGGCCTCTGCATTATGTGTTGTACTACTAACCAAAAAGGCAATAGTACAAGTCTATCAACCACTCCATTCAGAAAACATGGGTGTCTCCACCCCTAAAGATTATATCTCAACATAAAAAAAATTGAAATCTTCACTATTAGGCCAATAAGCAAAATTATAATAGAAAAATGATCAATGTTATCTGTGGTTTCATCTTGCTTGGATTAACAATCAATATCCTCGGTACGGTTCTAGCAATCAGGAGAGTTAGCACATTGGGAGAGTCTGTCGACAGGAACTTTACCAAAGAGAAGAGCAATGATGTCAGTCTGAAGACTATGGTGTGCCTGATTCAGACCATGGTCTTTTAATTAACTTTCTACACATCATAGATGTGGACCATGAATAAAAAGAACAGACAAATAATTGATGCCTTTGAGTTTTGGTGTTAGAGTACTGAATATCCCAGGATTGAAACAAACAAACAAAAAACCCCAAAAACCAAACAGATATATCTTGCAAAAAGTGCAGCCAAAGTAATTCTTGGAGGCAAAAATTGTTGAGTTTGGTCCCTTGCATTTTGGATATATTGTTAGAAGAGGTTATTCCTTGCAACAAGACACTATGCGTGGAAAGATGGAGAGTCAGCAAAAGAAAGGAAGACTCTCACCAAACTTGATTGATAAAGCAACTTCAGCAATGTTTTTAAGTGTGTCATATATGATAAAAATGCTACAGGATAGGATGGGGCTCAGGTCTATTGTTCACAAGGTCACTATGAATTATAATCAGCTTGTCAGCACTTAACAACAATAAAGCTTTGGAAACCCAATGGGAGATATCCATGAGTCAGAAGCCACCTGATGATGGTGGGTTTGGTTTTGCCTTCTTAAGTGCCATCAAGTTGATTAATAGAACTCCACATAATCGATTGTTGTTACTCTTTTTCTTGTTATGTGCTTTTGAGTCTGACCTTAGTCATTGCTGAATAGACTACAATGGATTTTCAGAGGCTCCAAACAAAACTCCAAAGGGTTTTCAGAGGCTACAAATCACATGAGAGGATATTTTTCCATCTTTACCAATGGAGCAATTGGTGTATTTGAACCACTTGTCTTTGGGTTAGTAGGCAACTCTTTATCCATTAGACCAGCAGAGCTTTCTTGTAGCAGAGTAGAAGTGTCATAACAGGATTTGTGTGCTGTGCTCTTAAGGTAGGCAAATCCTCATCTCTTTCTACTACAGAGCAGCCAGGTCCACGCTGTCAATTTTTTGGCATTCAAGAGCTTAACTGTTGTGCCACCGTTGTTCCTTGAATTATTATTGAAATGTGAAAAGTACTATACAGAGGAACCAAAAAGAGCAGCATGGTAACAAAGAGAATGATCAGCTTTGTCTGGTGCAAGCAAAAGAAGGTGTAACTGACCATAGATGCTTCATAAATCTGAGGCTTAAAGAATTAGTAGGCATTTGAAAACTCTGTCAATTTAAGAATCTTAATCTACTTTCTAATTACTCCTTTAATAAGTGTTTCTTCATAAATGGAAGATTTAGCTAATGGACAATCTTATAAGGGAAAAGATTAAATATAGTGGCATAAGAAATAAATCTTTACCATGATTGTAAGTTGTTTATTAAAATTTTTCATAAAAAGAATTTAAAGCATTAGGTAAAATTCTGGATACATTAAAAAAATTTTTTAATAGTTCTCTTATCAATGGGAGATTATCTGTGTAATTATTTCCATGACACCTATCACTGGTATCTTCTTGCTTTGACAAATGCATTCACTTTTAGGTAAAACATATGAGCCAAGAAAATTACAATGTCTGTCAAACTCAGAGGAATCTGAAGTACACGCTTTACTATTAAAATCATAGAACATGAGATGCAAAGAATGTGGCCACTCTCTTTGCATAAATTGTAGTCCCTTGTTGTTGTTGCTGTTGTTGTTAATTGTCTTCCAGTCGAGTATGACTCATAGTGACCCCATGAACAAAAGACCCCTCTACCACCATCGACATTGATCAAAGTTCATAAAATTTCCAGAGACACATTATTTAGAAGTGGATAGGAAACAAACAAAAAAGTTAAGGACATTTTTAACTACTCGTACTAAAAATTTAAAGAGAGCTCTGGTGTCATAGTGGTAAAGAATTGCACTGCCAGCCCCAAATCACCTGGTTTAAATCTACCAGCTGCTCTGAAGGAGAAAGATGGGAAATCTTTTCTGATATGATTAACAGCCACTGATAACTGGTGAAGGATCCTCTATGTCTTGGTTCTGACTTGGCAGCATATAACAATAGAAGCAATGTTAAAAATCAAATAAATACCAAGAGAAAGTAACCATCTCATTCTACCTTACTCCTTCTCTTCTTCGTAATAAAGGAATAGGTAAAATGGTATTCAAGTCCTGAAGAGGTTTGGTTAAGTGCTTGACTGCTAATTGAACGGTTGATGTTTCAATGCCACCCATCAGCTCCCCAGGAAGAAGACGTGGAAATTCCCTTCATAAATATTAAATACCAAGAAAACTCTACAGGAAACTTCTACTTTGTCATTTGGGGTGACCGGGAATGAATATTTCTGCTACTTCATCAAATAATTTATTTCTAAGAGTTGTGGAAAGGGTTATGATTAAAGTAGATGTTCTTTTTTCAGGAATACACCTGCCCAACAGCTGAATTTGTGATGCTTTGTGAGGCATGATTAGCCTACAATACCTTACCCATACGTTGGAACCTCCTCAGCATCTAAAGTTTACTCCACTGCTTTTCCTTTTATTTATTTTTATGGTTTAAAGACATTGTAAATCTACAGCAAATAAACTAGACAGAGATTAATACCAATAGCAACAATATAACAGTAGACATAAAAAAATACAGCTGGAATCCACTATAAACAGGCAAAACTAAGCTCCAAAGAGTGCTTCACTATTCAGTTCATAAAAGCCTGAATGCTGTCAGCTCAGCCACAGGAGAACAATCAAATAGGCTTTCCTGGATAGGCACAGCAACCCATTGATCAAGCATGTCACTTCAGACAGAGTCAGTAAAGGCAAATAGACCTCCCTTCTTCATGCTCACTGTGAAAGAAAACAGGAGGTAGGAGATGAGAAGAGAGGGGAATATGATGTTCAGATTCTTCGGCAAGCTTCTAGGCTTAGGGAAAACTAGGGGGAAACCTTAGACAAACCTGCCTTGAGACCATCAACACAATCCATCACTTGTTAAACCATGTCAGCTCAAAAAAGCTTTTTTCAGAGGTGGCTAAGTGAAACATCTTAGGCAATGTGAGTGTGAAGACTCTACTTTCCAAGTTGAAAATCAAATATAAAATAGATAAATCTGTAAGAGTCAAAGCTCAATGAGCTAGTCTGGCTTTTATAAGTTTTCTGCCTTTGTCAAGGTGTAGCTTACATACTTTTCTACCCTTATTTTAGTGGAAAATATCATATTATTCCTTCTCTAATAGTTTCATACCTTAACTATGACCCAAATTTTACCAATTTTCCTACAAATACTCATAGAAAATATTCTGCAAAAGACTTTTAAAAAATGTTTAAAAGCTAAGGTGTCATTTTGAGGACTGAGACATACCACACCCATGTCATGGTATTTTCAATCTTGCATATGTATGCAAAAATGGCACAAAGAATAAAGAAGACAGAGGGTGTCTTGGCATTGTGGTAGTAGTGAGGAATATTAAAAATATCCTGAACTTTCGAAAGAAGAAATAAATCTGTCCAGGAAAAAAATATGGCCAGAAACCTCTTTGTACATGATGTCAAGAGGGACCAATACCTAGAGAAGGGCACCATGCTTGGTAAAGTAGATGGTTAACAAAACCTATCAAGACCCTCAATGAGGTGAATTAACACTGTTGCAGCAACAATGAGCTCAAATATAGGATAACGCAGGATCAGACAGTTTAATTCAATTTTTTTTAAAGGTTGATCATTCACTCACTCACTCTCAATGTAGTGAACTCAGAACCAATTCAGTCGAGCTTGATTGAAGCTCAACATCAAGAAGGCAGAGAATCTCACCACTGGGCCAATTGACAGCACCATGGTGACTGGAAAAGAGATTGAGTTTCTTAACATTTACAGCTTGCTTGGCTCCACAATCAACACTCTTGGTACCTGCAGTCAGAAAATCAAAAGATGAATTATATTCAGGGAACTTTCCAGAGTGCTGAGAAGTAATGATGTCAATCTAGAAACTAAGGTGCACCTAATTCAGGCCATAGTCTCCATGTTAACTTGCTATGAATCAGAGAGCTGGACAATAAATAAGGTTGACAGAAGAAGAATTAATGCATTTGAATTGTACTGCTAGAGAAGAGACTTGAAAATAACCATGGGCCGCCAAGAAAACAAATAGGTCTCTCTACCAGAGAGTGAAAACAAGTTTCTCCTTGGAGGCTAAGATTTTAAAGCTCCATCTCACATATTTTGAGCACGTGTCCAGGAGAGATCAATGCTTGGAGAACAATATCACGCTTGGAAGGGGAAGGATCAGTGCAGGAGAGGAAGATCCCGGATGAGATGGATTGATACAATGGAGTATTAGGGCGTAGGGATATTAGAGTCAGTGAAACTGGCTCATGATAGGACAGGCTTCGGGGCTAAAGTACACAGGGTCACTGTGAGTCATGGGCAACTAGAAGGCACATAGCAACAACGGTCATTGATGAACTTTTTTTTTTGTGATGAAATATTGTATTAAGAAGATAGCAGTAGGATGGAATAGAAGCCCTATCTTAATAGAAGCCTATTATAAAGTCATGGAAGCTCAATTATTTCTGCCTCTTGGGTCACTCAAGACACAGGCAAGGCCCAGATCACATGAGATGGAGATAGGGGCAGAACACTTGAGATTGAGATAGTGGCACAGACAGAGACAGAGTATGGAACCAAAGACAAAGATCTTCAATCCAAATTTTCTGGAGGACTGAGAGGAGATGTCACAATTTTCTCTTTCTCACAAATTCTGGGCACATAGTCAGGAGGGACCAGTCCTTGGAAAGGGACATCATTCTCAGAAAGGTGGAGGGACAACACAGGAGAGGAAGACCCAGGAAGAGATGGATTGACTCAGTGACTGGAGAAATGGGATTAGGTCTGTCAGAGAGGATGAAATTGGCTCAGGACAGGGCAGAGTTCAGAGCTAATAAACATAGTGTTGCTATGAGTCACAGACAACTCAATGGCACATATCAACAACAACAACAAGGGAATTTTGTAACACTGACTTTGAGATTAAAGGTCAGAGTTCTTGTGACCAATCTTGCAAAGCTATCAGGACTGTGGAATTATATATATTTTTTTATCTATTTATATTATTTTTTACAATTTGTTTGCATACAAAATTTGTATATATTATTTTTCACAAATTTCATCATTCACTTTGTGTTTCATATGATCATTCCTATATATTGTGTTATGCAAAACCAATTATCATTGATCTCTTCCCTCTAATTCCCTGGCCTTTTGGGTCCCAGTTGGGTCTTTACCAATTACTTCATCCTCTCCCTCCATACACCAAACTATGTAACCTTGTGATTTGCCTTCCGTCCCCATTCTTAGTCCCCTCCCTGCCTCTTCCCTTTTCCATTTGGACTATTATACATCTTTTACTAGTTATCTTTCTAATTATATAGCAATGGCCTTATGCAGTATTTTTCTGTATGATACTAAGTTCACTTAAAATAATGCTCTCCAGCCTCTCCCATGTTATATAATTTTTCTTTTAATTCTTCCTCCTGAGTGCTGCATAGTATTCCATCCTGTGAATGTAGCACAGTTTCACATTCCATTCATGTATTAGTGCATTTTGGGACTGTTTCCATAATTTTAATATTGTTAATAATGCTGCTTGAATATCAATGTACAAATCTCTATTAGTGTCTTAGTTTTATTTTCCTCTGGGTATATTCCTAGAAGTGGAATAGCTGGGTCATATGGAATGTCTGTGTTCAACTTTTTGAGAAAATGTCAAACTGCCTTCCAGAGTTGTATCATTTCACAATACCGACAACAGTGTATAAGAATCCCAACCTTTCCACATCCTTTCAAACACATATTACTTGCTGTCTTATTAAACATTATCACTGCTTTCTGGATAAGATGGTATATCATTGTGGTTTTGATTCACATATCTCTTATTGGCAGCAATTTTGATCATTTGTTCATGTTCCTGTTGGCCATCTGAATGCTTTCCTCTGTGAAAAGTCTTTCCATGTGTTTTATACATTTTCTAATTGGGTTAATAATCTTTTTCTTGTAGCAGTTTTGCTGCTGTTATGTGACAACAACTTGATTGCAACTGATAGCAACCTCATGTATAACAGTTCTGAACCCTACCCTATCCTGAGCCAATCTCACTGTTTCTGACACAACTACTCCCATTACCCTAGTCATTGTGTCTTTCTATCTCATCCAAGGTCTTCCTCTACTGTGTTGTCCCTCCACCCTACCAAGCATGATGTCCTTCTCCAAGGACTGGTCACATCTGGAAACATGCCCAAAGTATGGGAAACAAGTTTCATAATTCTTGTGTCTCCAAGTAGCACTATACAATAAATGTTCATTTACCTTTATCTGAAATAGCATTGTCAAAAGTTTTCTCCAGGTTTCCATTTCACACTATTGAAAAAAGTTTTTCATGCACATAAGGCCACAATCTTTGGAAGGTACCATTCATCAATGTTATCCTGTCTTGCTTGTGCATTTCAGATTATATTTGCCAGATGATTTACACCATAGGCTATGTCTCCGAAGTTTGACCTCATTTTGTATCTTATGATATTTATGATTTGGAGATTTACCCCTAGGTCTCTGATCCATCTTGAGTTGATTTTTGTGTATGGTATGAGCTTTCTGTAGGTAGAAGTCTGGTTTTGCCTGAACAATTTGCTGAATAGATTATAGTTTCCCCTTTTAAGAGCTTTTTTCCTTATCAAATACCAAATGACCATAAGTTGCTGTTAGATGCCATTGATTTGAGTCATAGAGACTCGAATCATAGAGACCCTAAGAATAGCAGATCTGAACCGCATCCTATTCTCTGCCATCTTCACATTTCCTGACACACTAGAGCCCATTGTGGCAGTCACCACATCAATCTGCTTGGCTGAGGGTCTTCCTCTCCTTTTCCAACCCTCTACCCTTCAACAGAACACACGTAGACTAACGGAAAGGGCAACCTAGGTAGAACTTTCAAGTATGAAAATACAAAGGAAAAGGAACAGTTGTAAGAAGACACTAGTGATTAGGACATGGAATGTGAGAACCATAAATGTAGGAAAATTAGAAATTGTTAAGAAAGAAATGGAACGCATAAATATTGACATACTAGGCATTGGAGAGATGAGATGGACTGGCATGGAGCATTTTG